>NC_058130.1:127720921-127739729 GCF_016433145.1 Gracilinanus agilis | reverse complement strand
TATTTATATATATATATAGAGAGAGAGAGAGAGAGAGAGAGAGAGAGAGAGAGAGAGAGAGAGAGAGAAGGAACTATGGTTTCTTCTACCCACTGCTTCAGGGTTTTGTACCCTAGGATTCAGTAGAGCAAGTCTGATTCCTACTTCTCATATGACATCCCTTCAGAGAAATAAATACAGCTATTACGCAGTCACCACCACTCCTAGATCTTCTCTTCTCCAGGCTAAATACTTCCAAATTTTTAAACTAATCTTCACATAGCATGCATGGTCCCTCTGATTGCTTGAGAGAGATGGAGCAGAGATTGAGAATATAGGTAATATAAAAATGAAATATACTTTTTTTCTCTATGAGAATGAAAGCATGGGAGCCTCAAATCTTATTAGCATATTAACCATGAGCCTACTCAATGCCATTAATTGGTTCTATAAAAAAGAGGATATTAAGTAAAATGATGGGAAAGAATTAATTCTATAAGAATAATGTATTGAATAGTTGCTGTAACAACTGATATTATTGCAGACTTACACAAGTGTACTCATTAATAGGGATTGATATTAATGAGCTAAAGAGAATGCTTAAAAATGTTCATTGGATTTACTTTGTATGAGGTATGTCTGTTATCTTCCAAAGAAATCAAATCTTTTGGAAGAAATCCAAGTCAATTCTGTTCCCCAATTTACTCATCCTGATGAGGAAACCAAGGTACAAAATAAGTGATTGTCTGAGGTCATATATCAAGTTGATGTCATCAATAGGAATTTGGATCTTCTGATTCTTGCTAGTCTATTGTTCTAGTAAGGTCCCAGAATTTAAAGGAACACAAAAGACTTACACTAAATTTATTTAATTATAGAGTTTATTGGCAGTTGCTAAATATTTTAGTGAGCATGATCATTCAGAAAAATGATTTGAAGCATGCACAATCTCCACCTCCTTGCAACTCTGGGACCTCTTCTTTGGCCAGGAACAAGAAAAATCTTGTCAAAGGCAGCAGAAGCTGAATATTAGAAAATGACTTTGGTACAGGCCAAGGATTACTTCTGGACAACTCAGATCTTAGATAAATGTGGGATCTTATACTGAGATGGACCAAAGAACGTGAACCTTTTAATTTACTTATTTTAGGTCAAGAGAACAAAGTTAAACACAGTTTGCTCAACTTCCAGGGAAGTTCAGGCTTTCATTTCTGGATAATTACCAGTCCTATCTGTGTATCTTCCCTCCTCTGGTTGAAGGAGTCTGATTTAATCAGCAAGGATCACCAATTCACTAACCAAAGATAGGTTTTTAAATTATTTTTGATATAATGAGCTTGAGATGACAATAGGGAATATAAGAGGAGATGAACAATACGGGAGTATAGTTCAGGCCAGATATTAAAGTTATTAGTGTAGACATACCTGGAAGACAGATTAGTATGGTTGATGGGGCACTGTATTTGGTGTTGGAGGAGCTAGGTTTTAATTCCAATTCTGATATCACCTGTTCAAAATAGAGTAATTCTTTAACCTATATGGGGTTCATTTCCTCAACTCTAAGATCCTATAAACTATTTCTAATAGTTGTAAAGCATAGAAGTAACTCCTTTTAAAAAAATTCAAGTGAACTTTTTATTTCCTTATTTAGGATGATAGTAAGAGTCCCTCTTTAATCATTAAATGTTCAAGCACCTATCATGTGGCACAAAGCATTGTGCCGGATTCTAGAAGAATTTAAAATTTTATGCCTTCTTGGAGATAACCAGCCCAGTAGGGAGATAGGACAGACAATAAATTCTATACATGCAACAGAGCAAGATGAGTATTAGAGAAAGGTAAGAAACCCAACTATTACATGAAGACTGATCAGATATGGTCAAGGACAGTTGTATAGATTAGGTTGGCTTTAAAGGATGGGCAGGAATGAGAGCAGAGAGGCAGAAAGACAGAGACGCATTTTTCAGCAGTTAGAAACAACAAGAGCAAAGGAGAGGAGGTGGGAGGGAACATGTTTTAAGAACATTCTATCTTTTCATATTTTCCATCACTAGATGCCTTGAGAAAGTAGCAGGTGTATTTTATATAAAATGACCAAAATATAACAATGTAAGTATGTCTCACATCTTGATTTCCATCTGTTTGCCTGCTAGAAAATTAAACAGTCTTACAACAGGTTTTCCCTTCACAGTTACCCCGTCAGATGGCCTCCCTATACTGTACATTCATTACAGTCTTACTTCTCTTAAAACTGGAATGACCTCCTCTGGCTCCTCCCCTTGGGAACTCAGTGTTTTTCCAACAGAGAAGTAGGTCTTTCTATCCTGCCAGATGACTATGAAATTCACTTGACTGTAAGGAAATCTGGCCATCGCAAGCTGATCGAGAACTAACTGGCACTGAAAAAGAAGTGGTGGGAGGAAAGGCTGTCATGGTTAATGATATGATGTATTGCAATTATAGAAAACTATTCTGATGGTTCAAATTAAGGTTTGTGGGCCTCAGCCAGATTAAATGCCATGCTGTGACTATCAGAGGGGAGGTAATCAAATAATTTACCTTTGCTAAATGACACTTTACTTAATACATGCAGCAAACTTTTTAAAAGCACAAATAGTATAACCTTATTGAGGAAAGAAGTCAAGAAAGAAGAAATTAGATTAGGCTACTCAAATGGACCTTTTGTAATATATATGAATTGATTTCCTTTTTTAGGTCAAGTTTTCACCCAGATTCATAAAATTTTTTTCTGCTTTTGTAGTTGAGATCTTGGTCACTTGAGGAGGTTGAAACAAGAGGACTGAGTGGCTCTGATATGTGGCCAGTTTTTTCCCCATGAGCTTGCAAGTGATAGAGAATATACCCAGGCAATCTGGCTTGATTTCTACATGAAAATCTTGCCCCTGGATATGCCTAGCATATTCTCTACCATATCTAGCAAGATGATTGTGTTCTGTAGGTAGGGCTTATCCATGAAGGGTGCCCCTGTCTTGGCTTCTCAAGTACATCAATTAAAATTACTTTTAAAAAGATTTGGTTTGAGAGAGACAGACAGACAGACAGACATAATGCCAGAATGATGTTTGTGCTACAGTACCTAGTTGATGTACCTTTGGCTTTTGTGGTTGAGATCCATAAGAAAGAAATAGAGCAGTTGATCCAGGTCCATCCCATAGTAGGCTTATTTTCTGAAGGTTCTCTTCTGTTCCACATTTGTCATCCTGTCTGCTCTTCAGAAAAGATGGGTTCCCTCCTTCAAAAACTTCTTTCTCTTTCTCTCTCTCTCTTCTTTAATTTAGAATATTTTTCCATGTTTATATGATTCGTGATTCCCCCCTTTTACTCCCTCCCGGAGCTGAGAAGCAATTCCACTGGGTTATGCATGTACCATAGTTCTAAATCTACCTTCAAAGACTTCTGAGGATTTGTGGGCTACATAGAGGCAAATGATCCTTCAAGGCAATGTATTCGGAATCAGAAGACCCAAGTCCAAATGTCATCTCTTCTACCATCTCTGTGACCTTGGTTAAGCAATTTCTTTTCTCTGTTCCCCAGTTCCCTAATATAAAAATCAGGAAGTTGAACAACATGGTCTTTAATGTACCTTTCTAGCTCTAAATCTATGATTCTATTATCTATATTAATAATATCTAGAATTTATAATAATAGCTAGTATTTATATAGCATTTTAAGGTTTGTGAAGAGCTTTACGAATATTATCTCATTTAAAAATGAGGAAACTGAGACAGATTAAATAGCTTTTAAGTATCTATGGTGGAATTTCAATTAAAAACTTCCTTACTCCAGAATTGGCACTCTAACCATTACACCACTTGGGTGCATCTGATATGACCCCTCTATAATCTGACTCCAGCCTACCTCTCTAGACTTATTTCACATTATTTCTTTTTTCACTTAAGCTACATGCCATTCAAATAATCCAACTGCCATTTCATGATTTTAGCACTTCATCTTTTGGCTTCTTGTCTTTGTCTAATATACCTGAAAAAAATCTTCACCTTCACCTCTTAGAGTCACTAAGTTTCAGCTCCAGTACTAACTCCTACATCAGGTCCCACCAGTTGGTAATATCCTATTCCTCCTTAAGTTATCTTGCAGTTACTTAGTTGTGTATATGCTATATCCTTTTACCATATAAGCTCTTGGAGGGCAAAAGACTATTTGTTTCTATTTTTGTATTCCCAGTACCTAACATATGATCTTATGAATAATAGGAGTTTAATAAAGATTTGTTGATTGAGCACTTTATGCCTTACAGATAAGGCATTTTACATTTATAAAGCCTCAGAGTTGTAATAACAATGGGAAATTGTTTATGATCTTGGGATAAGAATGAGAAGGGTTGGGAAATGAAGAGAGATATTGGAAGGTGAGAGAATACATACAAACATTTATTTATTTAGTTTACTGCTTTCTAGATGTAATAAATTCCCAACATGGCAACTCCCTTCACTGATATAGATAGGCAACATCTATAACACCTTTAAAAATTGCCTAAAGCATGAGAAGACATACAAAAACTAATGCAAAATGAACTAAGTAGAACCAGAAAAACTATGCACAATGATTACAACAATATCAATGGAAAGAATAACTAAAAAAATGAATGTTTTGAAATCATGACAAAGCTTGGAAAAGAATGTGTCTTCCTTTCTTTCCTTTTTTGCAGATGGAGGTGGTTATGGAACACTACATATAATATCATACTTGGTTCATGTGTTGGTCAGTTTTGTTGAACTGCTTTTCTCCACTCTTTGCAACATTTTATTTATTTAATATTTGAAATATTTATTTAATATTTGAAAAGTATAGGTGATCCAAAAACAAAGGTATTAATTAAATTTACTTTTGAAAAGATTTCCTTTGTAGTGCCAGAAGTCTATTTGTAGTCACAAAGATCCCCTAGTTTTTTTGCCACTAAGTAGAAGAAACAAAATTAATTTTTTAATATCCTGTTCCCTAACATTCAACTTCTGTGAAAGAAGAATGTTGACAAGAGCAAAGAGAACTCTGCCTTCGTAATAATGTATTTGGAATGAAAAGCTGTAGTTTGTCAAGTACTCTCTCTACTTTATTTAGCTATCCAGTGATGGGCAAACTACAGCCCCTGTGCCAGATATGGCCCCCTGAAATGTTCTATCCAGCCATGTGACATTATTCCTAATCTGACGAATACAATGAGTAGGATACAATACAATGAAACTTCAAAAGAGTTGCCTTAGAAATGGACTGACAGATGAGCATTTCCTTTCCTTTCACCCCCTCTTTAAAAAGTTTGCCCATCACTGGAGACCATGGCTGGAAAAAAAAAAGGTTTTTGCCCAATATTTTATCTCTTCTCAATGCAATACTTATTCTTCCCAGGAAGATCCATTTTCTGATCCTGATCATTTGCATTCTGGCTTCTCACTATCATTATAGGATCACAGGATTTAGGTGGAGGAAATCTTAGAAGTCATACAAGGTAAAACCTCTAGTTTTTAAAAAAATTACCTTTGGTTTTTATATCAATTTTATTTCTGAAGCTATTGTATATACCAAAAAGTCCAGTGAAACTAACATATAAAAGAGTTTGATAGTATATGCAAAGTTCTTGACTTATCTAAAGAAGGGGAACAGGGGTCTTTTCTTTTTTCTCCCCGAGAACCAAGCTCAATCATTCTGGCCATATAATTTTCAGGTTTTCATTGTTGTTTTTCTCATTAACATTGTACCCTCTTCCTCTTTTTATAGAAATGGAAATTTGGGCCCAGAGAGGTAAAATTATTTACCTAGTACCAAAGAGATAGTATGTGCTAGAACCACAGAACTTCAAAGGTCTGAATTGAGGTCTTCTGACTCCAAATCCAACACTTTTCACTTTAACAGAATACCTCCTAAGGCCTCTTAATACTCTTATTTTATATATAAGAAAAGTGAGATCCAGAGAGGGGGAGGGGCTTGTCTAAGATCACATAACAAGTAGAAGAATCAGAACATGGACACAGATCCTCTGAATCCAAATCCAAATATTTTTCCGCTGTATCACATCTAATCAAACACACTCATTTACAGACGAGAAAATGGAGGCTTAGGGAGTTTTTTTCCCTCTACGATTAATATTTGACCCCATGAAAAAAGACCCTGTTCCTTTGATTCAGCATTTGTTCTTTCAGGAGAGAGATTAATCTGGAGAATCCAATCTTGTGAGTTTTGAAAGGTCATGAGATTAAAGAATCATATAATCAACTAAAAAATTAAAATAATTAAAATTTAAAAAAAATTGCACAAGAAAAATTTACATGAATCCTCAGAATTTCTATAAGTAACTAATGAAACCCAACAAGAAGAGTTAGAAAGCAAATAATTCATTCAAAATAACTACCCAAACTATAAAATAATTGAGAGTGTATCTATCAAAATTTACCTAGTGACTATATAAATTTAATTATAAAATACTTTACCGAAAGACAGGCCTAAATAATTGGAAAAAAACCCTAATTATTTATTGGTAGATCAAGTCAGTATAATAAAAATGACAATATTGTATAAATATATTCTTTTCAGTGCTCTTCCAAAAAGAATATTTTATAGAGCTAGGAAAAAAATCAGATAGTAGAACAAAAATTCAAGCATCTCAAGAGAAATGATGGGGGAAAATGGGGGAAAGAAGAGGATCTATCAATATCAGATCTCAAACTACTCCCAAACAGAAATACTACAATGTTTTGCTAAGGGCTTAAAAAAAGAGAGCGGTCCATCAATAAAGAAGTTTAAATATGCCACATACAAAAACATAGTAGTAGCATAGTGTCTGATAAACCTAAAGATCCCAGTTACTGAGAGAATGATTTGACATTTGATAAAAACTATTGGGAAAATATGATAGTAACCAAGTAGAAATTAAGTTTAGATCAATACTTCATGCCATGCCATTGAGCAACAATAGCTTCAGACACATGGTTCAGGTATAAAAGGTCACATCATAAATTAGAGCATCATGGAAGAAATTACCTTTAAAATCTATAGAGGAAAAGTATATGATTTAACTATATTATAAAGGACCACAAAGATAAAATGGACCTTTTACATAACATTTAAAAGGTTTTGTTCAAACAAATCTAATGTAGTAATAATTAGAAAGTAAATGGGTAACTGTGGGAAAAATCTTTGTAGCAGGCTTTGCTCATAAAGGTCTTATTTCCAAGAGATATAAGAACCTGATTAAAATTTATAAGATTAAAGGCCATTCCCCAATAGATGAATGGTTAAAGGAAATGAACAATTTTCACAGGAAGAAATCTAAGCTAACAATAATTACATAAAAAACACTCTAAATCATTAACAATTGGAGAAATGCAAATTAAGGCAATTTCAAGATCCCACTTCACACCTAGCAAGACTGGCAAAGACAACAAAAGAGGAAAAAGGTTGAAGGAGAAAACAGGTATAATTTTCCATTGTTTGTGGAGTTGTATATTATTTCAGACATTTTGGAAAGCTAATTAGAACTATTACTATGCCCAGAACATTACCAAAATGTATCTACCTTTTGACCTAGTTACACCACTTCTAGACCTATACTCTCAAACAAAGAAGGGGGAAAAGGATCTATATGTATGATAATATTTACAGCAATGCTTTTTGTATTAGTCAACAATTGGCAACTAAGGGAGTGTCCTATTGGGGACTGGCTAAGTACATTATGATATATGAATATAATAAAATACAACTATACTATAATAAATGATGAAATAGACAATTTCAAAGGATAATGGGAAGAACTTTTTGAGCTTATAAAGAGCAAATTGAGCAAAACTGGAACAATGTATACAATAACATTATAGAGAAAAACAATTTTGTAAGCCTTTAGAACTTTCATGATTGCAATGATAAACTATACATCTAAAGGAATAAAGATGAAACACCACTTATATCCTAACAGAGTACTGATAAGCTTAATATGCAGAGATATGTTTTTGCACATGACCAATATGAGAACCTGCTTATCTGGACTTTGTGTGTATATGTGTGTGTATAAAATATATATCTTTTAAAAAATTTCTCATGAGGTTATTAATTTTAAAATACTCATTATTTTAAAAATAAAAATAATGAACTTTTTTTTAAAGTCAAGAGAACAAACCTCCAGAAGTCTGACAGCCATGCAAATGCAAGATTCTGAGAGGTGGAATCTATGCCAATTTTTTGCAGACAGTTCAGTATCAATGCTTCAAGGAGCAAGGAATGACCTTCAGGACTCTTCTCAGTGATAGCTGAGATAAGTACTCATCTAATAACCATGCTGTATTTGGATATGAACTTGGTGGGACTGATGCTATATAAAAAACTAAACTAAATCTTAACTCATTCTTCCTAGAGGCAGCATAGGAGAGATTGTGTTCTTGAGGTGCTAAGGGAATGTCTGTACTTTTATAAGGTTTTGTAGTATATTTGAACTAAATGTCCATCTGTAAAACAAAACAAAAATGTTGAGGAGGTATGACTGTCAAGTCTTGGCAACTGACTGGCTGGTTATATGTGGTGAGTGAGAGGAGAAGTCAAGGATGATTCTAGGTTTTGAACCTGGGGGAAAGGATTATGGTACTCTCTTAAAAAAAAAGAGAGAGATATAATTAGGACAAAGGGCCTATTTAGAGGGAAAACTAATGAACATCTAGAATGATGAAGATTAGAGTCCAACTATGCTATTAAGCTTCTGGAACAGAACAGAGAAATTTAAGTTAGAGTGTACCTCTTTTAAAGATAAACATAGATGGAACAGTCTATCTGCCTTTTAGGAAGACCATTGACTGGGTGCGAGTTGTTCAGATGAAGTTGATCAGAACAGTAAGAAGTCCTGAGGCTATACCATACCAGAGTAAGTTAAAGGAACTGGTGACATTTAGCTTTGAAGTTAAGGCAGTGGGAATATAATCAGTCTCCAACTATTTGAAAAATTGGCGTGTGTGACGATAATTTTAATTTGCTTATTTAGCTCTAGGAGGCAAAACTAGCATCAATGTGTAGAGATGTTATACAAAGACAGATTTCAGATCAATAGGAAGAAGAAAAATGGTAATGAAAACTAAACTTTTATTACAAAAAAAGTTGTAAATGAGTTGAGTTCTAATGAGAGTTAGAGATTGCCTGTACAAAGGCACAGGGGAAGGAAAATAGAATCTGCTTAAGAACAACAAAAGCTCGCATTTATATATTTTAAAGTTTACAAAGCACTTTCTAGAGACATAGATTTCAGGTCAATAGGAAAGAAAAAAATCTATACTGAGAATCTTACAAAAGTAAAATGTACCGTATTGGGAATTAGAGAGTTCTCATTTCCAAAGGGCTTTCAGTGAAGTATGGATGACCAATTGTCAGGAAAACTATGGGGAGGATAGAGGCTAGCACAACCAGACTAGATGGTCTCAGGTTTAAACCAACTCAGGTCATTGGTTCATTAAGCAAAAGACTATATTCCTCTAATCTGAATTGTGGAGGGAAAGGATAGAAATAAAAATTTCAAAAAGAGTGCATTCTAATCTTGATTATTATGAGGTCAATTGGCCAGTTAGCCTCAGCTGATTTTCCATGTTCTTGTTTTCTTTTCACTCTTATACTGCATCTTATTTTGCATCTTTGGGTCTTTATGTTAACATTTGTTTTTCCATAAAGAGATGAGAACAGTAAGAAAGTAAACTTCATTTCATTTACTTCTTAGAAGCTTAAGGATATAGGCAGCTAGTTAGTGCAGTAAATAGAGTGCCAGGACTGGAGTCAGAAAGACTTCTCTTCCTGAGTTGAAATCTGGCCTCAGACATTTAGACCCTGGACAAGTCACTTAACCCTTTTTGCCTCAGTCCCTCATCTGTCAAATGATATTTTTGCCAAGAAAATCCCCCAAAGCATCATGAAGAGTCATGTATGATCGAAATGACTGAACAACAACAAAAATATATAAGGATATTGGGGAACCTTTTCTTTCTCCATGGTAGAAGAATATGTAGTATGTATTCTTATAGCCTTAGAAGGATATAATTTTCTAATGTCATAATTAAGAAAATGGTTCTACTTAGTGTATATGAGAACATTAGCTTTCTCTCATGTAAAGCCAAACACTCAGACAAAAGCCAATCAAATCCATCATTTATCCAGATGGAGATGTCATATTTTGAATGATAAAATGAGTTTTTGGTTCAAAATTATCTGAAAAATCAATCAGCAATTATTAATTATTCCCTCTATGTTTTAGGCTCTAGTGTTACAAAGATGACATTGAAAAAGTATCTGTCTTCAAAGGGTTTACATTGTATCAGGGAAACAACGAATAGACATATAAATATAAAATAAATGTCAAGTAATTTGGTGGTATTAACAACTATGGGGGGTGTTGAAATGAAAGGCAAGAGGTGGTAGTTGAGCTGACAGGAATTAGGGACTCTAAGTATTAGAGTAGAAAGGCAGCACATTAAAAGCATCAGGGATTATATGTATGAAGTCATGGAAAGAGGAGATGGAATGCTATACAAGAAGAACAACAATACCTATCATTTAAATAGCTCTTTATGGTTTGAGAAGTGTTTTATAAATATTCTATCTCATTTTGTCCTCACTATTCTGGGAGGCAGGTGCTATTCTTCCATTTATATATGAGGAAACTGAAGCTAAGAGATGTCAACTGACTTGCACAGAGCCAGTAAGAGTCTAGAAGGGTGTTTGAACTGTGGCACTAGTGATACGAAGACAACACAGAAGAAGACCCTATCTTCAAAGGGCTTACACTGTATAAAGAAAATAAACATAAAGTAACTTAGGGATGGTTCTTTAGGTCCAGGACTTTATCCACTAAACAAGTTCATATCATCCCCTATTTGATCATGGAAATAATGAGGTAATACCATAGGCCCCAGTGGTTTTCCCTTATCCTTGTGAACTTTAGTTATCTCAAACTAATCAGAGAAACAAATTGAGGTGTGTCTCTTTTAAAGCTAAGTGGCTGTTTTAGAGCCCACTCCTTTCTGATCAATATTTCTATAGATATTTTTACTATTTTCAATAGAAATTGTGACTAAATCCATGGTGAGGCATATGAGAAAACCTTTCTACATTTCCTCTTCATTCTAAAGATGTCTTTTTTTTTTATTTTTAACTTTGGGAAAGGATGTGGCTCTTCTCAAGATAAAGCATATCTCCATAACAGAAATAAAAGTAATTACATTAAGTCCTTAGGTTACTTTTATGCTTTATATATTTAATCTGGAAGATTTAATCCCAGTTCAAGAAAAAAATGTGAAATTAGACTTCTTCCATAAAATAAAACACAGCAAATATGTTGAAATGGGAGAGTATAATATAAATGTAAGCCATTTTTTTCTTTTAGCAAATCTATTGCTATCGCTGAAAATAATTATTGAAAGCCCAAAGAAACAAACAAAAAAGAATGAACTAAGAAACTTAAAATATTGGCTTCACAACAAGCTTTGAATTTGGGGATCATATCCCCTGATCCCACTCTAATTATCAAGAGCTAGGGAATCCTTTGAAATAATCTACTCAAACTATAAAACTGTTCATACTCTTTGACCCAAAAATGTCACTATTCGGTTTATATTCCAAAGACATAAAAATTAAGGGAAGCTGAGAATGATATATGCAAAAATATTTATAGCAATTCTTTTTGTGATGGCAAAGAATTGGAAATCAAGGGGATGCTCATCAATTGGGGAATAGTTGAACAAGATGAGGTATACAATTGTAATGGAGTACTATTGTGCTAAAAATAATGAGGGTGGCTTCAAAGCAAAACAAAATGTTTCAACACCTCTATGAACTGATACAAAGTGAAATGAGAAGAACTAGAAAACAGTTTTGCACAGTAACATTAATGTCATCATGATAATCAACAGTGAAAGGCTTGGTTACTCTGATCAATATAATGATCTATGATAATTCCAAAGGACTCATGATGAAAAAAATGCTATGTACCTTCCAGAGAAAGAACAGATAAACTCAGTACAAATTGAAGTATAATTTTCTTGCTTTCTTCATTTTTCTTACTTATTTGTGATATGGCTAAAATGGAAATATGAGCATGAACTAAAAAACAAATAATCTAATCCAGTGATCTCAAACTAAAATAAAAACAGATTCCTTAGCCACATTATATAGAAGGCCACAACTTAAAATAATCTATGTTGAATTGTATTTTTTAAATTTTGTTAAACATTTCCCAATTACATTTTAATCTGGTTCTAGTATATTCTGCAGTGTGGGGCACAGAGGTTAAGAATTTGATACCTCTGATAGTGGTGCTTGTTGGAGGAATGAATTTGGAGAGGGTATTTCATAAGTATACAGTAATGCCAGAAGGAAGCAAGAAACTGGGCTCAGGATAGGTTTCATTTAGGAAGTGGCATCTGAACTGAACCATAAAGGAACCTAAGCATTCTAGAATTCTAGTCCAGACAAGAAAGTGGTATTACAGAAACACAACATAATCTGTATGAAGGCACAGAGTGAAATGCTGAGTTGGGCAAAGATTCAGTTGGGTATTTTGGTTGGAATGTAGAGCATGTGAAGGAGAATGATGGGAAATAAGATTGAAGAGCGAGCTGGAATCAAATTTATAAGTTTTTTCCCAACCAAACTGAGAAATTGCTATTTTATCTAGAAATTGCTGTTTATTTAGGTAGCTAAATGGTGCATGGGGTAGAGCAGTAAGGCCTAGAGTCAGGAAAAACTGAGTTCGAAATTTGCCTCAGATATTTGCTAGCTCTATTACCCTGGGCAAATCACTTAATCCCTATTTGCCTCAGTTTCTTATCTGTTAAATGAGGATACATCAGAGAAGAAAATAGCAAACCACTCCAGTAACTTTGCCAAGAAAATTCCATGGACAAAGTCAAATCAGACATACCTAAAAATCTGAGCAACAACAACATAGTGAACCACCAGTGATTTCTGACTGGGGGAGTGGCCTGGTCAGATATATGAGTTTTTGGAAGCCATGGGGAAGAGAGACTGGAGAAAATAAAAACTAGAGAGGGGACCATATTCTTCATAACTATTCTTCAGAATGCTGTCCTCTGTCAAGGGTGATTTCCAGGACAGAAAAGTGTCATTCTGGTTGTGCATTAATCATAAAATCAATGCCAGATTTGCCAAGTAACCTTTACAGTGAGAGATTACTTATGCATGCTTGTCTTTTTGATTAATCAGTTTTCCCTTTATTATGCCAAATTTTTTTCCCTTTTATACATACACATACACATGCATGCACGTGCACGCACATACAAACACACACACACACCCTCCTTCCCTCATCCAGTGAGAAAGTGGAACAGAGTTAATTTACAATCTACTTTTAACTAAAGAATTTAGTTATACTCATTAAAATAACCTCTTCTTCTTTTACTTCTTCCTCAAATATGACTCATTATTTGCAATCTTACAACTCAAAGCAGGTACAACATTTTCAGAACCCATGGGGAAAAAAGGCACTCCATAAAAAAAAGGCAAATACCACTCGGAACACATCAAGCAAAACACAGAAAATGCCATTCTCATTACCAGCCTATGTCCTTACTTTCCTTACTGGTCAGGTTCTAGAGTCAGGGTCCTTAGCCCTTTTGTGTTTCATGGTACCCCCTCCCACCAACAATCTGATGAAACCTGTGGACCTCTTCTCAGAAGAGTGCTGTTAAATAATTGAAGAAATGCTAATAAATAAAAATGGTTTTTCCCCTCTGCACATCCTGAAATCTATACATGGAACCCTTTGTGGTTTTTGGACCACAGGTTAAGAATTCCTGTTATAGAAAGAATAGTCTACATCTTCTGCCTCCAGTATCTTACTACTTGCTCACTGACCAACAAGACTGTTTTCTGTCTCCAAAACTCTACTGAAACTGTTCTAAGGTCACTGAAAAATTTGAAATTGACAAATCCAAGGGCCTTTTCCTCATCCTCATCCTCCACAAATTTTCTGTAGCATTCAAAACCAACAACTTTCTTCTTCTAAATAATTTTTTTCCTTTCGTTGACTTGCCACTGTTCTCTCCTAGCTCTCTTCCTTTTCATCAAACTAATTTTTCTATATCCTTCAATTTACTTTAACAAAAAGATCAAAAGGAAACCAGTCTATGCCCTCAAGGAGCTTATGTTTTACTAGAAGTAATTACACACAGGTAAGTATACACAAAATATATATCAAATTATTTAATGAGATATACTAATGAATGGGAGGCCATTAAGCTCTTTCTGGTCCCTCTTTTTTATGTGGAATTATACATTGTAGTTAGTTCCATTTCAGTAGTATTGATTAAAATATCTCAATGATTGGTGATAATACTTACCACCAATAATACCAATAATACCACAAATAAATACTTAGAATAAATGCTATTGGGAAGAGAGAAAAGAGTTTTCAAAAATGAATAGAGGAGGGTCATTTGAGATAGACTTTAAAATATGTAGGAATTCAATAGGTGAAAAGAGGAAGAAAGCACATCCCAGAAAAAGAAATGTGTGAGAAAAGATTTAGAGGCAAGAGGATATATTATAGATTCCAGAGGACAGACAGCACAGCTAGCATGTTGCAAATGTGGTGAAGAGTATACATAATAATGATCATTCTGACAGTGGTATATAGGTTGGATTAGAGATAGGAGATGAGAGATATGGAAAGATCCATTAAGAGGTTATTACGTTCTTCCTGGTTAAGATGGTGGCAGAGTAAAAAGCAGCTGCTTAACCTCTCCTAAGTGAAACATATAGGACTCCTCAAGAAGACATAAAAACAAATCCAGAGGATTGAAGGGACCCCACAACAGGGCACAGCATTGGAGGTACGTGGAATCGGGGCATTTCCATGCTATAAAGAGGTGAAACACCTCTCACTAAAACACGAGCTGAGCGACCCCCTCTCCCACCCCACACAGCCTACAGTGCCAAAGCCAGTACACAAGAGTTAGAACAAGTTTGGGGCACACATTAAGTCCTTGGCAGCTACCTGGGGTCAGGGCCTGCCCCTGAGAGTAGCAAGACTTAAGACCCCAAAAGGCTAAAAAACGCATGGACTTTGAACACAGACCCTGAGCACAGGCACAAGTGCGGGCATGGACGCAAGCACAGATACGGATCCTGAGCGCAGGTGGGAATCTTGAGTGGGGACCCAGTGCAGAGGGGTGCACGACTGTGGAAGCAGTGCTCTGAGACTGTTAAAGGAGCCTCGGAAAGAGGAACAAGCAAGGGGACCACCAGGAGGCTTGACCCTGAGAACAACTAGACCTGAGACCTCAGGAGCCTAAAGAGCTCAGACAGACCCTGAGTATGAGGATAAACCTGAGAGGGCGCAGGGCTAACAATGGAAAGCCAGAGACAAGAACCCCAAAAGAGAAAGATCATCAAGACGAAATCTATAACACTCAACAACTTTTACACAGATAAAAATCCAGACAACAGAGCAAACAGCAGAGGAGAACAAACAAGTAATCAAATCCAAACCTTCCCAAAATAATGAAAACTGGCTACAAGCTATTGAAGAGTTCAAATCTGAGATGATGAGAAAGATGGAAGAGATTTGACAAGTGGGAAATAGCTCAAAAGAAAATTAACAGGTTAGAGGACAGAAACTCCCAATTGGAGAAAGATGCCCCAAAAATCAAATGAAATGGTAAACAAATTGGAAACCAAAATCTGGCAAGAAAATAACAGTTTAAAAGGCAGAATTTCACAATTAGAAAGTGAGGCGAGTCAGTTAATGACCAGAAATGACCAGATTGAAAAGGAAAACCAAAAGATTATAGCTGAAAACCAAAAGATTATAGCTGAAAACCAGTCGCTAAAGGCTAGAATTGAGCAATTAGAAGCTAATGATCTCTCAAGACAGCAAGAACAAATAAAACAAAGTCAAAAGACTGATAAAATAGAAGGAAATATGAAATATCTCATTGAGAAAGTGACAGTCCAAGAAAAAAGGTCTAGAAGAGACAATCTGAGAATCATTGGTCTTCCTGAAAAAGCAGAAATTAATAGAAATTTGGGCTCCATACTAAAAGAAATTATTCAGCAAAATTGCCCCGAAGTTCTACAACAAGAGGGCAATATAGACATTGAAAGGATCCATAGATCACCCTTTACACTAAACACTGAAAAGACAATGCCCAGGAATATAATAGCCAAATTCTAGAGCATCCAAGTAAAAGAAAAAATTTTACAAGAAGCCAGAAAGAGACAATTCAGATATCAAGGAGCACCAATCAGGATCACACAGGATCTGGCAGCATCCACACTAAAAGACCGCAAGCCTTGGAATATGATATTCAGAAAGGCAAGAGAACTGGTCCTTCAACCACGGATCAACTACCCATCAAAACTGACTATATACTTCCAGGGGAAAGTATGGACATGCAACAAAATTGAAGATTTCCAAGTATTTGCACAGAAAAGACCAGGACTAAATGGAAAGTTCGATATACAACCACAAAAATCAAGAGAAACATGAAAAGGTAAATAAGAAACAGAGGGGAAAGAAAGAAAACTCATATTTTTTAAATTTTCCTCTTTAAGGGCTTCAATATGATCTAATTTTTCGTATTGCTATGTGGAGAAATGTTATGTATAATTCTCTGTAAGGAACTCTAGTCCCCATTATAGTATTCACTATTATAGTAATTAGAAGAATTATTCATAGGGAGAGGTTGGAATACTAAATGGTCTAAGATGATATGGGGGTGGAAAGAGGGAGATGAATAGTAGAGGACACCAAGAGAAACTTGAATGAATAAAATAGGATAGTCTATTACACACAAAGAGGGCATGGGAAGGGGAAGGGACAAATACTATTATAAGAAGGAGAGGAAGAGAGCATTAAGAGGTAATATTTAAACCTTACTCTCAGTGTAATCAACCCTGAGAGGGAAGAGTAGCTTTATCCATTGGGATATAAAACTCTATCGAACCCTACTGAGAAAGTCAGAAGGGATAAACCAAGGGGAGCAGGGGAGTGGAGAGGTCAAAAAAGGAAGGGGAGAAGAAGGAAGAGGGAATTCATTAGGTCTTAAAAATAAAAAGAGGGAAATAATAAGGGAGGGGGTAGAAAGGGAAGTAAATCAAGGGAGGGGACAAAGGTTACTGGCATAAAGCAAACGACTGGTTTAAAAGGAAATAGTGTAAGAAGAAGGGGTAGAACTAGGAGAGGATACCAAAATGTTGGGGAATGCACAACTGTTAACTATAACTCTGAATGTGAATGGGATGAACTCACCCATAAAAAGGAAGCAAATAGCAGAATGGATTAGAAACCAAAATCCTACCATGTGGTCTACAAGAAACACAAATGAGGCAGGTGGACATACACAGGTTTAAGGTAAAGGGCTTGAGCAAAATCCTTTGGACCTCAAATGAGAAAAAGAAGGCAGGAGTGGCATTTATGATTTCTGACAAAGCCAAAGTAAAAATAGATATGATTAAAAAAGACAGGGAAGGTCATTACATCCTGATTAAAGGCAGTATAGACAATGAAGAAATAACACTGCTCAATATGTATACACCAAATGGCATAGCAACCAGATTCATAAAGGAGAAACTGGCAGATCTCAAGAAGGAAATAGATAGTAAAACCATACTAATGGGAGATTTAAATATCCCTCTTTCAGATCTAGATTAATCAAACCAAAAAATAAATAAGAAAGAGGTAAGAGAGATGAATGAAGTCCTAGAAATATTAGATTTAATAGATACGTGGAGAAAAATAAATAGGAACAAAAAGGAATACACCTTCTTTTCAGCTGCACATGGTACATTCACAAAGATTGACCATGTAATAGGGCATAGAAACATTGCAAACAAATGTAAAAGAGCAGAAATAATAAATGTAACCTTCTCAGATCATAATGCAATAAAAATAGTAATTAGTAAGGGCACCTGGAAAGGCAAATCAAAAACTAATAGGAAATTAAATATTATGATTCTCCAAAACCAATTTGTCAAAGAAGGAATCATAGAAACAATCAACAATTTCATTGAAGAGAATGACAATGATGAGACATCCTACCAAACTCTGTGGGATGCAGCTAAGGCAGTACTCAGGGGGAAATTTATATCCTTGAGTGCATATATTAACAAATTAGGAAGGGCAGAGATTAATGAATTGGGCATGCAACTCAAAAAACTAGAAAGCGAGCAAATTAAAAATCCCCAGATGAAAACTAAATTAGAAATCAAGGGAGAAATTAATAAAATCAAAAGTAAAAGAACTATTGAATTAATAAATAAGACTAGAAACTGGTATTTTGAAAAAACAGATAAAATAGACAAAGTACTAGTCAATCTAATAAAAAAAGGAAAGAAGAAAACCAAATTGACAATATCAAAGATGAAAAGGGAGACCTCACCTCTAATGAAGGGGAAATCAAAGCAATCATTAAAAACTATTTTGCCCAATTATATGGCAATAGGATCTAGGAGATATAGATGAATATTTACAAAAATATAAATTGCCTAGATTAACAGCAGAAGAAATAGAATACCTAAATAATCCCATATTAGAAAAAGAAATTTAACAAGCCCTCAAAGGACTCCCTAAGAAAAAAATCTCCAGGGCCTGATGGATTCACAAGTGAATTCTATCAGACACTCAAAGAGCAACTAATCCCAACTATTCAAATTATTTGATATAATAAGCAAAGAAGGAGTCCTACCAAATTCCTTTTATGACACAAATATGGTACTGATTCCAAAGCCAGGTAGATCAAAAACAGAGAAAGAAAACTATAGACCAATCTCCCTAATGAACATAGATGCAAAAATCTTAAATAGAATACTAGCA
>NC_058130.1:127702217-127716005 GCF_016433145.1 Gracilinanus agilis | reverse complement strand
ACATTGATTGCTCATGGGTAGGATGAGCTAACATAATAAAAATGACCATTCTACCCAAATTAATTTACCTATTTAGTGCCATACCTATCAAACTACCAAAAAACTTTTCTTTAAACCCTTGTACTTTGGTGTATTGTATGATAGGTGGAAGATTGGTAAGGGTGGGCAATGGGGGTCAAGTGACTTGCCCAGGGTCACACAGCTGGGAAGTGGCTGAGGCCGGGTTTGAACCTAGGACCTCCTGTCTCTAGGCCTGACTCTCACTCCACTGAGCTACCCAGCTGCCCCTACCAAAAAACTTTTTTACTGAATTAGGAAAAACTATAACAAAGTTCATCTGGAATAACAAAAGATCAAGAATATCAAGTGAAGTAAAAAAAATGTGAAGGAAGGAGGCCTAGCAGTACCAGATATTAAACTGTACTATAAAGCAGTGGTCATCAAAACAGTATAGTACTGGCTAAGAGACAGAAGGGAGGATCAGTGGAATAGAATTGGGGTAAGTGACATCAGCAAGACAGTGTATGATAAACCCATAGAGCCCAACTTTTGGGACAAAATCCACTATTTGACAAAAACTGTTGGGAAATTTGGAAAACAATATGGGAGAGATTAGATTTAGATCAACATCTCACACCATACACCAAGATAAATTCAGAATGGGTGAATGACTTGAATATAAAGAGGGAAACTATAAATAAGTTAAGTGAATATAGAATAGTTTACTTGTCTGATCTCTGGGAATGGAAAATTTTAAAACCAAGCAAGAGTTAGAGAAAATTACAACATGTAAAATAAATGATTTTGATTATATCAAACTAAAAAGCTTTTGTACAAACCAAAACAATGCAGCCAAAATCAGAAGGGAAACAAAAAATTGGGAAAAAATCTTTATAATAAAAAACTCTGACAGGAGTCTAATTACTCAAATATACAAGGAGTTAAACCAATTGTATAAAAAATCAAGCCATTCCCCAATTGATAAATGGGCAAGAGACATGAATAGGCAATTTTCAGATAAAGAAATCAAAACTATCAATAAGCACATGAGATAGTGTTCTAAATATCTAATAATTAGAGAAATGCAAACTAAAACAACTCTGAGGTATCACCTCACTCCTAGCAGATTGGCTAAAATGAAGGAAGGGGAGAGTAATGAATGCTGGAGGGGATGTGGCAAAACTGGGACATTAATGCATTGCTGGTGGAGTTGTGAATTGATCCAAACATTCTGGCTGGCAATTTGGAACTATGCTCAAAGGGCTATAAAAGAATGCCTGCCCTTTGATCCAGCCATACCATTGTTGGGTTTGTACCCCAAAGAGATCATAGATAAACAGACTTGTATGAAAATATTTATAGCCGCACTTTTTGTGGTGGCAAAAAACTGGAAAATGAGAGTATGTCCTTCGCTTGGGGAATGGTTGAACAAATTGTGGTATATGCTGGTGACGGAATACTATTGTGGCTCAAAGGAATAATAAGCTGGAGGAATTCCATGTGAACTGGAAAGACCTCCAGGAATTGATGCAGAGTGAAAGGAGCAGAGCCAGAAGAACATTGTACACAGAGACCAATAATACACTGTGGTAAAATAGAATGTAATAGACTTCTGTACTAGCAGCAAAGCAATGATCCAGGAGAATTCTGAGGGAATTATGGAAAAGAACACTACCCACATTCAGAGGAAGAACTATAGGAGTGGAAACAGAAGAAAAACAACTGCTTGAACACATGGGTTGAGGCGAACATGATTGGGGATGTAGACTCGAAACTACCACACCAATGCAACTATCAACAATTTGGAAATAGGTCTTGATCAATGATACATGTTAAAACCAGTGGAAATACACATCAGCTATGGGGGAGTGGAGCTTGGGGGGTGAAGGGGAAAGTAAGAGCATGAATTATGTAACCATGTTAACTTTTCTAAAAAATAAATATTAATAAATGTTTTTTAAAAAAGAGGTTATTACAATAGTATTGGTCGTTGATCATGAATTTCTATCCTAGAATAGAAGCAGGGGAAATAGATAGGAGGAAACAAATAAGGTATGTAGAAGTAGAATTGATAGGACTTGACAACTAAGTGACTATGATAAAGTGAAGCAGCCGAGTCACTAATCAGTGGTTCTCTATTGCTTCTAGGATCAAATACAAAATTCTCTCTTTGGTATTCAAAGCCCTACATAACCTAGCCCCCACTTATCTTTCCAGTCTTACACCTTAATTCCCCAACATATTCTTTGATCCAGTGCCAATGGCTTCCTGGATCTTCCAGAAAACAACTCGCTTCATTTCTCAGCTCCAAGAATTTTCTCTGGCTGTCCCCCATTTCTAGAATGCTCTACTTCCTCCTCCACTCTGACTTCTGACCTCTCTGGTTTCCCTCAAGACCCAACTAGAATTTCATCATTTACTGGAAACCTTTCCTAAACCCTCTTAATTTCAGTGCTTTCTCTCTGATAATTATTTTCCATCTATCCTGTGTATAACTTGCTTTAAAAGTTGGTTTGCACATTATTTTCCCCCATCAAAGTGTAAGTTCCCTGAGGGGAGGAAATGTTTTTTGCTTCTTTTAGCATCCCTATCACTTAGCACAGTGTCTGAGACATAGTAGGCACCTGATAAATGTTTATTGATTGATTCAGAACCAAAGTTTGGCTACACAGCATCGAAGCAATAGACATTAAGCACATAGTTAGCAAGAAATTTTTTTTTAATGAGAGAAAAAAGCTTCCTCCTCCTGAGGGCTCCTCCTGAACTCTTCCAAAGTCATGATCTGTTTCCCCAGCCAAATTTCTGGAAAGCAAGGTCCCTAGCAGTTGCCTTGTGATTGTTCTGTCTCTCTTTTTCCCCTCCTTCACAACACCAAACCCCAAAACCATGAGGCTTTAGACATCTCATTCTGTCTCCTCTATCTTCCCAACACTCTCCACACTCTCTACCTCCCCACACAACAGGGCCTTTGCCTTATATCATAATGCCTCTTCTAAATAGCCAGTCAATTGAGTTTGTTTGTCTTAAGAGAATGGCTTGACCTTTCATGCTGCAGGCTTTATCACCTTTGAGCAATTTGTCATCTCTGGTTTAGTTCAGCTGTTCTTCATTCAAGTAGACATTGCTAGACTCCAAACTCAAAACGATTTTTGGAATGGCAGACCTTGCCAGAGCTATCCCTCAGCTGGCACATCCTTCAAGAACACAGGGTCACCTTCACCCCACGACAAGAACTCTGAAGAAGTATGAGCAAGTCTGCTATTAATTCGTTACATTTGCATAATACTATACAGTTTGCAGAACATTTTCATGTTATATATTTCATATAATTAATTAGTACAATATCCCTATGAGTTAGATCAGATACTGCTGACCCATTTTATAGAGAGGCAAACACAAAGCAAATAAAAAATCCAAAAGAACAAAGTGGTGCCAATGAAATTGCCCAATATTACACAATTAATAAATGGTAGGGCAAGATATTGTGACCCCCAAGTTCAGGGCTACCATACTGCACACATTCTTTACTACTAATGACAAGGAAAGATGTTTTCTTATCATATCCACCTAAATGATTCCTTGGCATCTCCTGGAATACACTAGCTAAGACTATTATAGGGATTCATTTATTCATTCTCTTCTTGTGATTTAATTAAAAGACAGTCTGTTTTCTCAAGAAAAAGGAAAAAAATTGAGAATACAAATGAGAAGAGTTATAGGACCATAGCTCTAGAGTTGAAAGGTACCTCAGATGCCATCTAGTTCAACCTGTTCATTTTACAGATGAGGAAAATGAGCCCCAAGAAGTTATTTGTTCAAGATCACATGGGCAGAAGGCATCAGAGATGGAATGTGAACTTATGTCCTCTGATTCCAAAGTTAATACACTTCCTACCTTCCCATACTACCTCCCTTACTTAAGAGACCTGCTTATTGATTGCCACACTTAATAACTGTATGATCATGGCCAAGTCCTGTAACCTCTCAGGTTACATATATATCAGCATGTCAAATGGGTATTATAATAATTGTACTATTTCATAGAATCATAAAGTTGGGGGGAAATCCCATTTTATAGATAAGGAACCAGAGGCCCACTGAGTTTCAATGACTTGTTCAAGCTCACACAGTTAATATGTGTCAGAGGCAGGAATTGAGACTTCTTCCTCTTACTCCGCATCCAGCCCTTTTTTTCCTATATTACTGTTGCCTCTTTCCCTTACTCCACTAAGGTTAGTGTGTAGAAAATGTGTTGTGAATTTTAAAACACTAGAGGAAGTGAATCAGTAGTATTCACTTGGATACTTTCTAAAAGCCAGGCAAATTTTCAAAGCTTTTAAAAAGCTACTTTTATAAATTTTATTTGCAAGGTTATTTTTTTAAGTGATCTCTGGATTGAGAGCCAGGTCTGGAGATGGGAGGTCCTGGGCTTAGTCCCTACCTAGCAGTGTGACCCTGAACAAATCTCTTAATCCCCATTGCCTAGCTCTTAGTGTTCTTCTGCCTTAGAACCAATACATATGTATCGATTCTAAGACATAAGGTAAGAGTTTAAAAAAAAATAAAAAGATTACCAGTTCTTCAAACACTTTGAAGGTTGGTATTTTGAATATGAATGGTACTGCCTCAAGGATGACTCCATGTTCCTCAGGTATCAGTAGACCTCCCATTCCCTAAGTTGCCTGGGAATTCCCAGTATTATCAAAATCACACAGCTGGACTACATATATACATTTATTTATTTATCTGTCTATC
Organism: Gracilinanus agilis; assembly: GCF_016433145.1. Taxonomy (NCBI): domain Eukaryota; kingdom Metazoa; phylum Chordata; class Mammalia; order Didelphimorphia; family Didelphidae; genus Gracilinanus; species Gracilinanus agilis. The sequence goes on along the minus strand of NC_058130.1, from coordinate 127,711,250 downwards.
TATCTATTTATTTGTATGTTTATTTATTTATTTCTTAAGGGAGCAATTTTACCTATGAGAACTCAGAGTAAACTTGAGAATTTAAATTGGTGATAGCATATTCTAAAAAGAATAAAGCAATACCAAAATTTTAATACAGATATAAAAGAGCACATTTTAGAGATAAAAGTGCCATTATTATGAGGCTTATAATTTCCTTCAGCGTAATAGTATAACTTTTGATAGTACTACTTACCGTTATGTTCCTAATAACCTTGCTCCCTCTTCCATTTTGCACATGTCAAAATTATATTGGGAATTCTCCAAACAATTCATTCCAATTAAAAGCTTTGAAAATATTTTCTTCCTAGAGTGACTCTTACACTAAACTATTCACAAGTAGGTGAAGGCAGCTAGATGGTGGATAGAGTGGTGGGTGGGTCTGGAGTCAGACAAGTTCAAATCCAGTCTCATAGGCTTACTATCTGTATGGTGAGTCACTTATTCAACCTTTGCCTGCCTTAGTTTTCTCAAATGTAAAAGAGATAGTATTGGTACCTACAGTTCAGGATTACTGTGAGGATCTGTTGAGATAATATTTGTAAAAGTGCTTAACACAATGCCTGACATATAGTAAGTTCTTACTAGCTATTTGATAATGATGATGCGAATCCTAAAATGAGGCAAATTTAGCTACTAATGAATTTTAATTCATTCTTTTGATGTCTTGAGCTTTTTCTCAGTTGAGGTACTTCTAATGATGCATATTGTTACCTTTCTTCACTTTTATATTGGCATGGAGTTACTATGGACAAAATATCAACATGATGCAGTCCACCAGGAGACTATCAAATGGATTGCAAAGTAGCTAGGTTTAATCCCCACTTTCCTTCAAAGCACAACTTAGGTACTTTCTCCTCTTAGACTAGGTCATTCCTGATTCTCTTCTTTTCCCCCATGTAGCTCTCTGTGAGATGTGCCAGATAAATATATAAATCGCAAAGACGGAACTCCATTAGAGCCCTATGTGAAATCTTTACAGTTTGATAGGATCTAAAAGAGTTTACACTGTACTGGCATTGCCATTGAGATTCCAGAGTCACCACTATGCTCAGTAGCATCAGAACAGGATTTCAGTGGTAGGCCCCTGGAACTGATAAACTATCATGAACAATACACTATCAGAAGGGAGAATATGGACTTCAAAGAGTTACCTGATCAAAAATGGGAGTTCATAGAGAATCCCCATTTAGTTTTATTCTATTCTTTTTTATAATCCATGTGTCTTCCTCTATGAATAGGCATCACATCTTGCCACATTTTCCCTTCTAGGTCTCTCTGGAATAGAGCTAGACCTTCTACGTCATTTCATAAAAAACAAAAAATAATGTATACTGTCTACGTTCTTCATGCTTTAGATAAATTCTTACAAGGACTACATTAACCCTACATAAGCTCCTTCACAGGTCTTATACTTAACCTTGCGTGTATAAGTTTTACTTATAAAGATACTTTTTAAAAAAGGGTATGGGAAGGTGGGGGTAGCTAGGTGGCTCTGTGGATTGAGAGCCAGGCCCAGAGACAAGAGGGTACTGGGCTCAAATCTAGCTGTGTGATCCTGAACAAGTCACTTAACCCCCACCACATCACTTAAGAGGTAAGGCCTGGAAGCTATGTTAATTTTATTCTCACAGTTACAGGAAAATTCATACCAAGTCCCATTGCCAAGGTCTGTCTCAAAATTATATTGTTGGCCATGAAAGGGTTGTTATCAGTAGCTTCAGCACAAATCTACCTCACTTTAGAACACTTAATTAAGAGCACAAATCAGTGGTCCTATAGCCATATCTCCAAGCTCTGCCATTGAGATATTCTCTAGGGATCCTTTTAGTTCCATAACCTATGATCCTATTTCATTTCTCCAGGTCTGTTTGTTTAACTGTAAAATCAAGGGGTTAGATTAAATTATTCTTAAAGTCCTTTTTGGATCTAATAATCTATGATCATGTTAAAAAAAGTTATCATGTTAATTTTCTTAGGATAGAAAAGATTGATGAATCCCAGGAAGATAATGATACAAAACTAGTAAATTCTTGAATTAGAAAAATGACTTTAGGAACAGAATTTAGAACTGGAAGGAACTTCACATCCTTTGTAGCTCTAAAGCTATGGCTCTATAGTTTATTCCAACCCTTCTATTTTGGAGGTGAGGACACCAGCGTCCAGAAAATTAAGATAACTTGCCCAAAGTTGTTTGAAGACTGGAACCTAGGCTTCCTAATTAAGTCTAGTGCTTTTAGCATCCCTAGCACTGTTTCTTTCTTTCTTTAAACCCTTATCTTCTATCTTCAAATGGATACTGGAAGATGATTTGAAGACAGAAGAGCTATAAGACACAGGCAATAGGGCTTAAGTGCCAAATTTGAATCCAGGACCTTTTATTTCCAGGCTTGGCTCATGACCCACTGAGTCACCTAGCTTCCCCTCATCATCTCCTATGTGTTTCCTCCCCCCAACCCAGTAGTCTTTCTCTCTATGTAAACAACTTTTTTAGCTACTTAATTATGAACCTACTATATTACTCTAGTGAATGTAAGTTCTTTGAGGGCAGCAAATGTTTCTAGGTCAACAAATAACAGTGACTTGCACAGAAAAAGCACTTAATAAATGTTTGCTGAATGTGCTAAAAACATTTCTTGCATTATGATTAGTCTTATTAATTAGAATTCTTTTGATCATTCCCAAGGATCCAGAAAAAGGATGATAGAACTTATTGCTTAATTATGATTATGATTATGGATAGTATTCTCCAATCAATATGCTGACAGGGGGTCTCCTCTCCAGAGACAAATGGTAAGGTTGGGAGCTCCCAAGAGGGGAGGAAGTTGTGCTTGTCTCTGAGTTTGGGTTCGAATTCTTTGGATATTCTGTCAGATTTATTAAACACTGCCCTATATTTGATGTTTTGTTAGCCTGATGGCTTAACTCAAAGCTGAAGTTCCTTCTAGGGAATGACAAGAGTCAAATTTTAATGTTCTCTGGGAAGCACTGGGTATGATCATGAGTCAAGAGTTATGGAGAAGTCTTTAAAATTAAACCCGATTCATGTGAGTTCAGATCTGCAGTTCTATGCCATGGATTGTATTTGGACCATTCATCAAAATATTTTTGGATCCTGTCATTCATAATTTTAGCTATCCTTCCATGGAAAATCAGCTATATTTGAATGCTAGCTTTGCTAATGCTGCCTGTATGGCTTTGGGGCAAATAACTTCTTTGGGTTCTGTAAGTTTCCTTATCTGTTTTAAATAGTCAGGTGGAAGAAACAAACTGGATGATCCTTAGATTTCTCCCCACCCTCTCAATTTTAAATCCATGATCTGGTAATTCTAATGAGGACAGCAAAGCAAAAGGACAGACATCTGTACTCAACGCTCGACCCTCAAAGGATCTGAATTTTTAGCTTAGCCCTGAACTCTGCACACACTTGGTGCTCAATGAAGCCCAAATTAATGAAAGTAGAGTACAACCAAATAGCCAAAGGCAGTTTTTTCCTTGTGTTTCCTAGTCTTTCCTACCTCTTGGTTACTACTAGTCACTGAAATAATTTTACCTTAACCCAAGCAGGTCCAAGAGATAGTACTTAAAACTCTTAGTAAGTAACCCTCCTTCTCTTCCCCCACCAGGTTTGACCTTTAAAAACGGAACTTGTTCTGTCTGGCTCCTAGAGGACACAACCTCACTTACTTGCCTAGAACAGCAATATATACTTAATAAATGATAGCTAATCAAATTCTATAGATTTTCCATACTTCACAGAGCTTCAATCCCAGGTCAGGGTTCTAGAATGACTTCTTAGGTTTGGGATCTATCCAAACCTTCTAGGTCTTGGATGTAGTTGAATCTTCCCTGACCCCCAGCTAGTTCTCTTTCCCTTCCCTCAGCCTAGCTTCCTTCATAACTTGTGACCATAAGTTTAGAGGGACTTCAGTCGCTCACTTCCATTTTAAGTCTCCAGCTTCTGGCTCTTCCGGCAGCTATAAAGACAACCTTCTCCCTTTAGTAAATCTCTTCCCCAGTGCTCTGAAGTTAGAGCAAAGTACCATCTATTAGATTGCAGTCAAGATTCATTGAGTTGGAAGGAATTTCAGACAGGTCCGCCAGTTCAGCTGGTACCTGGCTAGGAATACCTTCTCCAACATCCCCAACAGGTGGTAAGCCAAGCCCTGCTTAAAGACCGTCCTTCACTTCCCATCCCCCAGGGATGGGGACCTCTCTTAACTCTGAAGGTAGTCTTAACTGTTCAAAAAGCTTTTTCTTACATCCTAAATATTAGCCTATAACTTCACCCATTGTTCCTAATTCTGCCTACTAGGGCCAAGAAGAACAAGTCTACTCTCCCTTGCAGGTGACAGCCCTTCAAATAAGCCAGTTACCATGAATTCCCTCACCCAGACCCTCCCACTTATTTCTGTCTCTCTTCATACACTTTTCTCTGCACACCTCCGCCCCTTCTTCTTGTCGTGTCCCACCCTTCCCCCCAAGCCGCAGACGAATCTCCCAAATTCAGGCGGCTGGCCTGGATCCCAAGTTCTGTCCAAAGGTCAGGTACTCACGACTCACCATCCGTCACAGTCAAGTCAGCATCCTCTTCCCCAAGATGCACTTCCAGCAGGAGGGGTTTCGAGTTGCGGCGGGAGGGCTGCAGGCCATCCAGGAGCTGCTCCTCATTCACGAAGTGAAGTTGTACGAGGTACCGCAGCGGCTGTGGGTCCGGGTCCGGGTCAGTGTCAGCGGCCGCTGCAGCCCCGGCCGCTGCCGCAGTCATGGTCTGGGCACTCTCGCTGCAGCAGCAGCCGCAGCCCTCGCTAGCCTCTGAGCCCCGTTGGCCGCGGCTGCAGCTGATCCCGCTTCAGCAATGCTACTGGAAACTGGGTCGGGGGCCCGAAGACTGAAGACCGAGGAGAGGGAGAGTGAGGGCGGGAGCTGGGCGGCGAAGAGCCAGTTCAGCATCCAGGACGCCTTCTGGTTCCTTCTGACATCTCCAGGCCAGCGCGGCCTCTTGTGCCCCTCCTCTCGGGAAGAAAACAGCGGCCCACGTGGATGTCCTTCCGCGCGCGTGAAGACTGGGACACTTAGACGTGCCCCCGCTGCACGCAGCTACGCCACGGGTGGGGAGCGCTCTTTGGGCCCGGCTTGGGGCGCTTGGCAAGTACCTGGTGGGAACTCTGTGGTTTGGAAGCAAAAGGGTGACACCTGGTGTTCATTGGGGCTGCGCTGGCTGACGGACAAACTGATTAGGGTAGGCCCTCAGGCCAGAGCTGGGCGGGGTTTGGAAAGCTAAGGAGGTCAGAGCTCTTTTATGGGCCGCTGGTTCCTGGAGCAGAATTCTGGAAGCACATTCAGTTCGGTTAAATTTAATTCATTTCAACAAGCATTTATGAAGCACCTGCTGCATGCCAGGTGCTTGAGAATATCCAGACAAAAATAGAACACTCCCCAACAGACCCAAACCTCAAGGATCTTATCTCGTTTATCTAGGAAAACAACCTGTGCACAGAGGAGGAAATAGAAAATTTATACAAAAGAATGGGGCGGTGATGAGGGGGAAGAGAGGAGGAAGGACCCGGGTAGGGTGGTTACTATCCTCTCTGGGAACTGGGACAGGCCTGGTGTAAATGGTGACACCTGAACTGACCTTTTGGGAAGAGACATCGATCGACTTACGGAAGCTGGCTTCCTGACCATATTTATACCTTTGCTGCTTTACTTCAATGGTTTTAGGTAAATCAACAGAATGATTCTCTTAGGGACCCTGGTGGTTGCATCATCTATTAAAAAGGGGAGCCTCCTTTCTACCAAAATCTGGGGAGGAACCTTCCCTGTGCCTGTTATACAGAGCCCCAAACCAAAAGAGGAGTGTAGGAAGACCCAGGTGTTCTGAGAACAGCTGATGCTCAGATTAGCTCTCAGTTCTGCCTACTTGCCTCTTTCTCATCAGGAAATAAAAGATTCAAAAGAAATTTATGGTCCCAAAATCCTGGTTAGGGCAAGTTCTTAGTTTTCCAAAATATATTTTAAAAGGGAAAAAGTACCAGATTCTCCATCTTCATCATTTCAGCCTTGGCCAAGTACCTCATGCTGGATTAACATGGCTTTATATAAAGATCTGGAAGCAACTGTTCAGTACTCACAAGCTTTCTTCAAAAATGTCAGCAGGGAACACGCGGGATTTTTAATGTCAATGAATTACTCCAAATCAGATCAAGTGGGGCAAAGTTTCCAAAGCACCTTCTCTAATTTGAGATCTCCACAATGCTCATCTAATCATAATATGGATGATTGGCAATCTATCAGCAATTAAGGGGTACTCCACTTTTCCTCTGCAATCCCAGGTTACAGGGGCATCTCAGTTGATTCCCTTGGTAAATTCTACTTTATTCTGCTGTAAGTACCCAAATTTTTCCAAGCCAATGACTCCTAATTTAACAGTTCATGGTGAATTAAATCCAGAAATTCACTATAAATAAAAAGATAAAATTCAAAGTTCAGCACTCTTATAGAGATAGAATCCTCTTTTCTCATCAATGACAGCTCATCCAGTATGGTATGAATAATAAATTAATCTGTTTAAATGCTCCTGATAAAACAGATCTAATTAAAATTATATCAAAGCTTAATTTCAACCCCATTCAAATTTGCAAACCATCAGATCCATTTGTAACAAAATTCTGCCTGTGAAAAATTCTCATTAATAACAAAAAAGGAAAAATAGAAAAGTTGTTTTAAACCACATGACATTTGCCAAATCATCACTTCATGCCTAATTGATTTCTTGTTCCAGAATCCTTATGCATTCTTCCAAATCTTCTCTTCTCTCCTTAAATGGTATGTGTCAATTCCTTTCAGCTGAGGACTTTGATATGTGAGTAAACTGTGAGCCATAATAGGTTAGTTCTTTCATCTTCTTTAATTCTCATAATCCCACTACTTTCTTCTCATATAAGACAAGCTATAAGATATTAATTGTACCTTGAAATCATGCAAAAAATATCTTCATATCAGCCATGTTGCAAAAAAAGGGAAGAAAAATAAAGTTTTTAAAAGTATGATTCAATCTGCACTAAGTTATTTAGTTGCCTCTGGAGGTGATAGTATTTTTCATCATGGGTCCTTTGGAATTGCAACATTGTTTGAAAGACTTAGACTAGCTAAGTCTTTCAAAGTTATTCATCTTTTTTTTTCAATTTTTTTTAAATTTAAAAACTTATTAATAATCATTTTTAATATGGTTACATGATTCATGCTCCTACTTTCCCCTTCACCCCCCGCACTCCCCCCACCCATGGCCAACGCACATTTCCACTGGTTTTGTCATGTGTCCTTGATCAAGACCTATTCCCAAATTGTTGGTGGTTGCATTGGTGTGGTAGTTTCGAGTCTACATCCCCAATCATGTCCACCCCGACCCATGCGTCCAAGCAGTTGCTTTTCTTATATGTTTCCTCTCCTGCAGTTCTTCCCCTGAATGTAGGTAGCATTCTTTACCATACATCCCTCAGAGGTGTCCTGGGTCATTGCATTGCTGCTGGTTCAGAAGCCCATTACATTCGATTTTACCATAGTATATCAGTCTCTGTGTACAGTGTTATTCTGGCTCTGCTCCTTTCGCTCTGCATCAGTTCCTGGAGGTCTCTCCAGTTCGCCTGGAACTCCTCCAGTTTATTATTCCTTTTAGCACAATAGTATTCCATCATCCGCATATACCACAGTTTGTTCAGCCATTCCCCAATTGAAGGACATACCCTCCTTTTCCAGTTTGTTGCCACCACAAAAAGCACAGCTAATAAATATTTTCGTACAAATCTGTTTATCTATGATCTCTTTGGGGTACAAACCCAACAATGGTATGGCTGGATCAAAGGGCAGGCATTCTTTTATAGCCCTTTGAGCATGATTCCAAATTGCCAGCCAAAAGGCTGGATCAGTTCACAACTCCACCAGCAATGCATTAATGTCCCAATTTTTTTCTTTTTTTTATTAGACATTTATTAATATTCGTTTTTAATCTGTTTACATATTTTATGCCCCTACTTTCCCCTTCACCCCCCGCTCTCCCCCCACCCATGGCCAACGCACATTTCTACTGGTTGTACCATGTGTCCTTGTTCATGGTCTATTTCCCATTCATGTCCGCCTCAGCCCATGCATTCAAGCAATTGTTTATCTTATATGTTTTCTCTCCTGCAGTCCTTCCTCTGAATGTGGGTAGCATCTTTACCATAAATCCCTCAGAGCTGTCTTGTGTCATTGCAGTGCTGCTGGTACAGGAGCCCATTACATTTGATTTTACCATAGTATATCAGTCTCTGTGTACAATGTTCTTCTGGCTCTGCTCCTTTTTTTTTTTTTTTTTTTTTTTTAAAACCCTTACCTTCCATCTTGGAGTCAATACTGTGTATTGGCTCCAAGGCAGAAGAGTGGTAAGGGTAGGCAATGGGGGTCAAGTGACTTGCCCAGGATCACACAGCTGGGAAGTGTCTGAGGCCAGATTTGAACCTAGGACCTCCAGTCTCTAGGCCTGGCTCTCAATCCACTGAGCTACCCAGCTGCCCCCCGGCTCTGCTCCTTTTGCTCTGCATCACTTCCTGGAGGTCCCTCCAATTTGCATGGAATTCCTCCAGTTTATTATTCCTTTTAGCACAATAGTATTCCATCACCCGCATATACCACAGTTTGTTCAGCCATTCCCCAATTGAAGGACATCCCCTCATTTTCCAGTTTTTTGCCACTACAAAAAGCACAGCTATAAATATTTTTGTACAAGTCTGTTTATCTATGATCTCTTTGGGGTACAAACCCAGCAATGGTATGGCTGGATCAAAGGGCAGGCAGTCTTTTATAGCCCTTTGGGCATAGTTCCAAATTGCCAGCCAGAATGGCTGGATCAGTTCACAACTCCACCAGCAATACATTAATGTTCCAATTTTGCCACATCCCCTCCAACATTCATTACTCTCCCCTTCTTTCATTTTAGCCAATCTGCTAGGTGTG
>NC_058130.1:127570511-127687218 GCF_016433145.1 Gracilinanus agilis | reverse complement strand
TCGGCTATAATCTTTTGGTATTCCTTTTCAATCTTGTCATTTCTGGTGTTCAATTTGCTTATCAGTTCATTTGATTTCTGAGCCTCACTTTCCAATTGCAAGATTCTACCTTTTAAACTGTTATTTTCTTGCCAGATCTCTTCCATTTTCCTCAGAATCTCAGTTTTGAACTCTTCCATAGCTTGTGAGGAGTTTTCCTTATTTGAGGAGGGTCCGGATGCTTGTTTGTTCTCCTCCTCTGTTTGCTCGGTTGTCTGGATTTTCTCTGTGTAAAAGCTGTCGAGTGTTAAAGACTTCTTCTTTTTGTTATTATTCTTTCTCTTCTGAACTTCCTGATGCTGATGCTGAGTAGCCATCATTAGCCCAGCAGCTTCTCAGCTTTATCCTCGCGCTCAGTGTCTGTCTGAGATCTATTGTCTCCTGAGGTCTGAATTCTGGTTTTTTCCAAGGTCAAGCCCCCTGGTGGGCCCTCTTGCTTGATCCTCTGCTGGAGGTTCCTTTACAAGTCTCAGGGTGCTGCTTCCACAGTCATATACCCATCTGCACTGGTTCCCCACTTAGGCTTTAGTTCCTGGCTGTGTCTGCCGCCACCCACGCCTCTCCTCAGCCGGCTCTCTGCGCCCAGCGTCCTGCTCCTGCGCGTTCAGATTTCGCGTGCTTTTTTTGACTTAATGGGGTCCTAAGTCTTGCTGCTCTCAGGAACAGGTCCCGGAGCTGCTGATGACTTGATGGGTGCCCCAAACTTGCCCTATTTCTTTTTAGCTGGGTTCGGAGCTATAGATGAGTGTGGAGGGGGTGGGGGTGGGGCGGTTGCTCAGCCTGCGATTGAGTGAGATCCCTTTATAGCCTGGAAATGTCTCGATTCCACGTACCTTCCACGCTGTGCCCTGTTGTGGGGTTCCTCCGTTTGTCTGGACTTGTTTTTATGTCCCCTTGAGGAGTTTTGTATGTTTCGGTCAGGAGAGGTTAAGAGCTGCTTCTTACTCTGCCGCCATCTTAACCCGGAAGTCTCAATGACCATTTTTGAAGGCCATTCTTAGTCTTCCCCAGGAGCTAGTGCCTTCCTCTCTAAGGCTACTTTGTATGTTATTATAATGACCTATATATTGTCTTCCTCGTTGGAATGGAAGCTCTTTGAAGGCAGAGACTATTTTGCTTTTGTATTTGTATTCCAATTCTAGCACAGTGCCAGGCATATAGCAGGTTCTAATAATATTTTTTTAATCAATGCCATTTTTATCAATGTTTTATCAATGCCCTTTATTTTTTGCATATTCTACATTTAGAAATATATTCATTCTTCAAGAGTCAATCCTTCCAGCAAAGAATTAAAAGAAAGAAAAAAACAAACCTGTTTTTTAGTTAGCAGAACCAACCAAGATGAGGAATAAATGCTTTTCAATTGATTAATCTGAAAGCATGATTCAGACATGGTTTAATTCTTCTTCATGAAAAGAAATTCTTATAGACAAGTACTTTTTTACCCCCAAATTTACTAACTTAATGTAACCATCCACCACAATTCAATAAAAAACATTTTACCCTCCCCCCATATATATACACACATACCTTTTTCCCCTTTTATGGAAGTTAATTTACATGAAAGAGGAAGAAAATAAGAATCTATCTCACTAATTATTCCAGGTAGATCCTAACCCTCAGCTGAGGTTTAAAGAGCTTGAGGCCCAGAGATGAATGCAGCAAACTTCATTCACAGAGTCTATAAAAGGAAGTTTCTTAATAGAAGTTCAGGAAGATTCAGTCTTTAAACTCACCACGTGGAACAGTCTTGGTCAAAGCTCCCCCAGGTCACCTTCACCAAATCAGGCCACACAGCTTGCACCAAGGCTACACCAAGGAGACACAAAGCAACAGCAAGCCTTCCCATCCCACCTCTACTGCTCCAGGTTCTAAACATTGGCCCAAGCCAACTTTGAGACCCTGAGATCCTTTCTAAACCAACAGCAAGGCATCCCCACATCCAACCCTTGAAGTTCCAAGCCCTTGTTTAGACCAACAGTGAATCCCCAAGCCCTAGAGCAAGGCAGTATGAGGTGTGCCTGTCTGTTGCAAGTCTAATGGGAGGCCAAGAGCTCATATCCAAGCATACAGTGAAGTCCTAAGCCCCAGCACTATATGAACTCTTCAAACCATCAGGCCCTGGGAGAGACTGATTCAGCAGAATTGAGAGAAGCAAAGAAAGGTAAACATGAAAGAGAAAATTTAAGGAATTCAATAAAGTCAAGCTATTTATAATTCTATTTGGAAAGATATTTGTAACTTTTGAAAATTTTTGTAATTATTAGAATAGTTAGAAGGAGTTTACATAGACAGAGGGTATAAGAATAAGTTGCTTAGAATGGCATGATATCTAAAAGAAAATTCAAGGGATGAAAAAGAGGATTGCCTTGAGAGAAAAGGGAAGAGAGAGGTAGGTTGGGAGTAAATTGTCTCACCTAAAGAGGTATGGGAAAAGTGTTACAGTGAGGGGGGGATGAAAGTAGTGACAGGTAATGCTAAAGACTACTCTTATTATAATTGGCTTAGAGAGAGAATAACAACCTTACTCACTTGGGTATGGAATCCGATCTTGTCCTACAGAGATTAGGAGGGGAATAAGACGAGAGAGGGGGGTAACAGAAGGGAAGGGGGAATTGGAGGTGAGTAATTAAAAGCAAAACACTTGTGAGGAGGGACAGAGTAAAAGGACAAAAGAGCAGGATCAAAAGAGGGAAATAAGATAGAAGGGAATACACAGTAAGCGTAACTATGAATGTGAATGAGATGAACTCACACATAAAACAGAAGTAGATAGCATAATGGATTAAAAACCAGACTCCTACAATATGTCATTTACAAAAAACACATTTGTGGCAGGGAGACACACACAGAGTAAAGGTAAGGGGCTAGAGCAGAATTTATTATGTTTCAGATAAAGCAAAAAAAAGATCAATGGTTTAACAATCGTGGTTTCAGACACAGCTAAAGCAAAAATAGATATAATTAAAAGAGACAAGGAAGGAATTTACATCTTAATTAAAAAGTACCATAAACAATGAAGTACTATCAATACTAACATATATGCACCAAATAGTATAGCCTCCACATTTTTAAAAGAGAGATTAAATGATTACAAGGAGGAACAGTCAAACTATTCTAATGAGGATTTCCCCTACTTTTCCCCATTCAGAAATAAATAAATCTAAAAAAAATAAACAAGAAAGAAGTTAAAAAATTGAACGGAATCTTAGAAAAGTTTGATTCAATATGTCTCTGGAGAAAATTGGATGGAATTAATGAAAAAAAAAGAAAGAAGTTACCCTAGCAGTACCAGATCTCAAACTATACTCTAAAGCAGTAATCATCTAAATAATTTGGTACTGGCTAAGAAAGAGAATGGTGGATCAGTGTAATAGATTAGTTACACAATATACAGGAGTAAATGACCCTAGCAATCTAGTGTTTGATAAACCCCCAAATCTCAGCTTTTGGGATAAGAACTCACTATTTGACAAAAACTGTTGAGAAAAGCTGGAAAAATATGGAAGAAACTACGTATAGACCAATATCTCACACTCTATAACAAGATAAGGTCAAAATGTATACATGGTTTAGATATAAAGAGTGATGTCATAAGGAAATTAGGCAAACATAGAGTAGTAGGAAAGGGAAGAATTTATGACCAAATGAGAGAGAGAAAACATTATAAGATGTAAAATGAATAATTTTGATCATATGAAATTTAAAAGATTTTATGCAAACAAAACTAATATAACCAAGATTAGAAGGGAAACAACAAATGGGGGGGGTTTATAGCAAATTTCTCTGTTAAAGGTCTTATTTCTCAAATATATAAAGAACTAAGTCAAATTTATTAAAATAAACATAATTCTCCAACTGACAAATGATCAAAGGATATGAACAAGCAGTTTTCAGATGAAGAAATCAAAGCTATCAATAATCACATGAAAAAAATGTTCTAAATTGCTCTTGATTAGAAAAATGCAAATTAAAACAACTTTGAGGTACAACCTCATACCTATCAGATTGGCCAATATGACTGTAAAGGAAAGTGATAAATACTGGGGGGGCATGTACCAAAATTGGAACATTAATGCATTGCTGGTGGACTTGTGAACAGATTTGGAGGACAATTTGGAACTATGCCCAAAGGGCTATAAAACTCTGTATACGCTTTGATCTAGTAAATACTGTGGTGCAGAAGGTGCAAGTTAACTCTGCAAAGCCTTACTGCAGAATTTCTGACAGTTGAGAAGGGTTTAGAACCCTGACTAGAGACAGTTGATCCTGGAGTCTCAGTCAGAGCAGGGGGGTCAATTGAGCTCCGTCTTTGGACTGAAAACCTGGCCTTGATTCTACAGCTTTTCTCTTGAGATTTGTAGCTTAGCTAATTCCTCTGGATCTCCCTGACCTTCCCTATCCCAATCATCATTTCCCTTCCTGAATTTTCTGTGGGTTTTGGAAGAAGGGTGGATCTGGGTGTTAGCATTCAAACTTTGTAGATTTAGTTTCCCTGTAGTCAAGTAGGGCTTACCCTTGATACAAATTATCTCCTCAATCATTGTATGCAACTTTCCTAACCTTAAAGGTAACAAAACCTCCCGGTACAGAGTGAGGTAGGTCCTTTCTCAGTCTCACATTCCTGTGTCCCTCCCCCACCTGAAGTTTCTCCCTAGGCAGTTGTTAGAGATACTTTGTATTCCTCTGTCCTTTACAATCAACCCTGAAACTCAATAAACCCTGTTGTCACTTAATCAAACCTTTGGCTAAATCATTGGTTGTTTGATAAAAGAGGGAGAAGGGGAGAAAGAATAGTTTTCTCTCTGGGTCCTGAGGGAGTTGGAGGCATCCATCTTGGAGGAAGTGGTGATCTCTATACTTCCTCTGGACTCTTCCTTTGTGAACCTGAGAAACTGACTAGAAAGCCCTTTAGTCAGTTTCAAGCCATTTCTGGCTGGCCCTAACCTTTGTCTGTAGAAGTGCCCTTTCTACCTGGTGGGCTCAGTCTGTTTCCCTTCGGTGTCTTTGTCTCAAACCTGTGTACCCAGTCTGTGTCTCCCTACTGCAGCTGCCTGCCCAATTTACCTTATCTTCTCCCTTTGTTACTCTTTATACTCAGTGTTTATATTTCCAAAACTCAGTCATTCCCTTACACCTCCTACTACCTCAATTTACTACCTCCACTACTGCACCCTCCTTTCCTACCTTCTGACTTAGTGATCTACAAACCCCATCCACTTGCCTTATCCCCTATTACAACTACCTTATCACCCTACCTGCTTTAGTCCCTAATTACAACCTTACTTGTTTAATCCACCTATTATAATACTAATATTAGGTCTATATTTTAAGTAAATTTTTTAAGAAGGGGAAAGGATCTACTGGCACAAAAATATTTATAGCAGCTCTTTTTGTGGTGGCAAAGAATTGGAAACTGAGGGGATAGCTATCAACTGGGGAATGACTGAACAAATTGTGGTATATGATGGTGATGGAATACTATTCTGTTATGAGAAAAGATGAGCAGGATGATTTCAGAAAAAGTGACATCAACTGATACAGAGTGAAAAAAGCAGGACCAGGAGAACATTGTATTAGCAATATTGTACAATGATCAACTGTGAAAGGTATAACGATTAAAATGATAAAGACTGATAAAATGAGGGAAATTAGTAGTTTAATTAAAGCCATGGCCATGTTGATAAAATTTGACCACACATCTGATAAAATCTCTTCAAAGATACCACCAGTGCCACCCATCCTCACTACGTAGCCAAGAGGTCGTCTTAAACCCAACCTCTGAATTTAAGCTGCCCTATACGTTGGATACGTCCCCACGTCTCAAAACTGGAAACCCATTGGATCATGGGGGATGTAGTCTCAAAGTTCCCCACATGTCCACAGGAAGTTTGTAAGATACTTTCAAATGGCACCTCCCTGAATTCCAAACACACATTTCCCCCTGAGATCCGGCAAAAAAAGGTTGGCCCTTTTTCTTCCCTGGATCTGTTAACATATTCATTTTCTAAATTTCAGGAATTTGGGGGATAAAAGAAATGGGTAAAACTAGCCGCATTGACAAAAAAACCAATTTGGGGGCAGTCCCCTATTGGCACAAGAGTGTACATTCAAAACAAATGCGTTCAACTCATTCAACTCCCCATAGTTCAAATCAACTGCACCCAAAGTTCAATTTTGATCTTCATGGTCCAGTGAATGGTCTTTAGTCATCTTTTTGGTGCCTCCACCAAATAGGTTCGTTTTCTGGATTCTGGGGAGATGGCAAGATACTTATCCTGAAATTATTCTCAAAAGAATTTAAACTTTACAAAGGCTTAACTATTCTCAGCAATACAATGATTGATGACAATTCTGAAGGACTTATCACAGAGAACACCATCTATTCCCACAGAAAGAACTGTTGGAGTCAGAATGCAGATCAAGGTATACTACTTTTCACTTTAGTTATTTGTGCTTTTATTTTGGAGTTTGGGTTTTATATGAGTATTCTTTTATATCAGTGACCAATATGGAAATAAGTTTTGCATGACAATACATGTATAATCCAAATCAAAATGCTTACCATCTCCAGGAGGGAGGAGGGAAGGGAGATAATTTGGATCTTATAATTTTGGAAAATGTATGTTGAAAATTGTTATTACATATAATTGGGGGAATAATATATTTTTTAAACCCTTTACTTTCTGTCTTGGAATTGATACTGAATATCTATTCCAAGGCAGCAGAATGATAAGGGATAGGCAATGGGGATTAAGTGACTTGCTTAGGGTCACACACAGCTGGGAAGTGTCTGAGTTCAGATTTGAACCTAGGGCCTCCCATTTCCAGATCTGACTTTCTATCATTGAGCCACCGAGTTGCCCAAACTTCATTCTTTTCTTTATACATACAGATATTACTCCATTATGTCCTCCTAAATGCCTTGTTTGAATGTCCAATTATTTATATACATGGGCATGAAGCATGTCTGTAGTGCTATCTCTTTCCAGCTAGATCATTCTTTTATTATTCAAGAAATTAAATTTAATTTGATGAATATCATACTTCCATGCAGCAGTCATGGGACTGGGCATTGAGGATAAAAAGACAAAAATGAAACATTCTCAGAACTCAAGAAGCTTGCTTATATTCCACAAGGCAAAATCCACTAATACAAATATCACTGGAGGATTTCCTCCTTCATTTCTTTTTAAAAAAAAGTTTTAGTATCCCTCACCAAAAATTCAGGTAATATGATATAGTTTGTATACATATATATCATATATGTGATCCTATAATACATATTTCCCTAGAGTCATATCATGAAATAAGACATATATTGCTTACACTAGAGAAAAATTCATTGAGGAAAGGGTGAAGAATGATATGGTTCAAGCTACATTTGGACAATTTTTCTTTTTTTTCTCCATCCCCTCTTTTCTTTTCTTCTCTCCTATCTCCCATTACCACATGACTACTGCCATCATTTTCATACTGCCTCTTATTATGCTTCTTCCCGAGTACCCAGAATACTTTTTTAGCAGCTTACTCTGAGTACCTGTCTTAAGAAGGATCTGTGCAATGGAACTCTCATATCCCTCTTCTGCTATTAAAACTTCCCATGTTGGGCTCTATTTCAGCAAATGGAGAGCTGCTTTGGAATTAGAAATGGTCTCTGGTAAAGCCATTTTATGATTTCTGATAGGCATATTATTTCTCCCTCAACTCTCATATCTAATCAAGTATTGTACCTGTCATCTTCTCCTATTCTCACCTTTTTTCTATTTCCACTTCTACTACTCTATAAATCTATAATAATTCAACTCAACCATGGCAATAGCCTTGTCAATGATCTTTCTTGTTGGCTCTGTTGATGTTGCTCCACTACTCAAACATCTTAGCTTGTGCAGCTATTGCTTCCCATATCATACAAAGTTTTCCACAATCTATATTTGGATCTGGAGGACTAAGGTTCAAAATCCAATAATTACACTAATACATACATAATATAACTATATAACTTCATAGCCAGTTACATTACTAATAATTACGTGATCTTGATTAAGTCATTTATACTCACTAGCTTTCATTTTCAACATTAAAGTGAAAGGTCTGTACTGGATAATATCTGAGGTCCTTTTCAGCTATAACCTTTTAGCTATAACCTTTAACAAACATATACCCATATTTTTATACTTCAATATTCTGTAATCAATTACCTCACTAATATATTGATAGGGACACAACATAGTTATAGAGGACAGAATACTGGAACCATAATCAGGAAGTCAGTTTCAGAATTCATTCTGACAAAATCTGACATTTACTAACCATGTTACTAGGCTCAAGTCACTTATCCTAAGACTCACTTTCCTTATCTGTAAAATGGATTAAATAATATATGGAATGAAATCAACATTCATAATACCCACAACACAGGATTTTTGTGTGGCTTGAGTGAAAGAAAATATTGACAGTACTTTGTAAACTTTATAATACTAAATAAAGTCAGTGGTTAAATCATTATTATTAACAAATAATGAAGATTCTTAGAGTAAAATCACAACCTATTTATGCCTTCATGTCCTATATGACTCTTGTGCATGTCCTCTCAGAAATCCTCCATAGTAGGAATTTCTTTTATTTGATCCCCTTAGGCACTTCTTCTAGGTCTTTTGGGTAACAGAGCAGCATGAGTTATCTGTTATCTCTTGCTCTTACTAAATGACCCACTTCCTTTTCTAAGCAAACATATGAAAGGTATCTTTTATGCCTTTTCTTACATGCAAGTTGCATTGGTAATATTCTTTATGCCCCCATGTCTCTCCATTGCCCTGTGAGTGACCTATAATTCTTAGCTTTGGCAGGCTGCACAAAAATAGTATCATTGGAAGCACAGTGGTGTTAAAAACACAAATTTTTGTTCCAATCCGAGGGATAATCTTGGGGGTCATTGAAAATGCTGAGTAAATTCCAGAATGTATTCTAGGCCATTTTATTCTCTCTCTTTCTTTCTCTCTGTCTCTCTCTGTCTCTCTGTCTCTGTCTCTCTATCTCTGTCTGTCTGTCTGTCTCTGTCTCTCTGTCTCTCTGTCTCTCTCTCCCTCTCTAACTCTCCTCCTTCCCTTTTTTCTGTCTCTTTAAAAACTTCAATTCTGGGCCAGCTCTTTGTTGATCTACAGCAGTGATTCCCAAAGTGGGCACCCTGTTGGGTGCTGCAATGATCCAGGGGGGCAGTGATGGCCACAGGTGCATTTATCTTTCCTATTAATTGCTATTAAAATAAAAAAATAATTTCCAGGGGTGCTAAGTAATATTTTTTCTGGAAAGGGGCCTGTAGGCCAAAAAAGTTTGAGAACCACTGATATACAGTGTCTGTCCAAACAGGTATGTGATGATAGACTAGCTCAATGGTCTATCTATCCAACTGCATTTAATAGTCTGGATTATGGTCATTCTTCATTCCTTTGGGGTCTTTTCCATGTGAATTATTATGCTACAATCTCTTGAATAATGCAAAAATTTAGGAGACTGCAATGTTTGGGGACTTTTTGCAATTGGTACACTGACATTAGCAAACACAAGCTGCTGGAAGACCTCACAATCTATATGGAATAGTTTTCTCATTTAATCTCTGCATTGGACATCCTAAATAGTATTTGCCAAACCCTTTGAAAATATGTATCCTATTCATGATGCCTCCTTTTATAATCAGTTAATAAACAAAGTTATCTCTGCTGTTGCCTACCTCAAGGAATCTTAAATGAGCTTAGCATAAGCAAGGGTAATGCTTTGTCAGAAGAGATCATAAAGGGTTAGTTTTTCTTTACTCTATCAAATACTTTCTTATAGTGAGAAGAGTATAGGAATAGTTCAGTCTTATATTCTATTCACAATTAAGTTAAATATATGGCCATCAAGAGATGATTGATTTTAGAATCTCATTTGTGAAAACTTGCCTCTCCCAGTCTCATGTTTTTATCGAGGACATTTTCAGCAGATGTATAGATCATTATCTTGAAGATTTTGTTAGCTTGAGAAAGTAAACATATAGGTTGTTAGTGATGACTTTTAAAAAAAATAGTAATACTTAATGCCTTCTGGGATATTTCCTGTCATTTGTATCTTGCCTTAAAAAAATCTTGAAAACTGATCCTTCTACACAATAAAAATCGTATTAACTTCATATGGGCTTCCTTTGTTTAACTAAGGCCTCTTCTAGAGATGGTGACAAATTTTTCTTTTTCATTTTTGGGTAAAACCTGACTTAACTTCATCTCACGCAGAATTATGCATTATACTCTATATATATATCTGTGGTGTCATGGCAAGTTTTCTGTAAACTCATTTTTTCTACCATCACTTTTCATTGTTTTATGAGGTGATATTGCTCATAATCATCTACACTTCTTTTCCGTAATTTTTTTCTTTTCTTTTGTTACATTTGAGTTTCAAGCTGTTTACCTCCTTACTTCCCAATATTTCACTAAAGAAAGCCAACATTTGACATAGATATATAGGTGAAACTATAAAATACACAGTTCCATATATCAGTTCTTTCTCTGGAGGTGGATGATGTCTTTCTTCATAGTCCTTTGTAGCTGATTTGAATATTTGAATATCCATATAATTTCAGAATAACTTAGTTATTTACATTACATACAACTTAGTTGTTTACATTTACTCTTTCAAAAATATATATCTTATTGTATATAATGATTTCTTGGTCCTGCTCATTTCATTCTTTATTCTTTATTATTTCATGCAAGTCTTTCCATGTTTTTCTAAAATCAAGATGTTCATCATTTATTACAGCACAGTAGTATTACAGTATAATTTATTCAACAGTTCCCTAATTGATGGTAAAGTCTCAATTTCCAGGTCTTTGACACCACAAAGAAAGTTGCTATAAATATTTTAGAACATATAAGTTCCTTTTCTTTTCCCCCAATCACCTTATGAAATAGATCCAAAAGTGATATTGCTGTATCAAAAAGTATATACAGATTTATAATTTGGGGAGTATCCAAATTATTCTCCATCAAATTACAGTTCCACCAAAACGGCATCAACATCACAATTTTCCCACATCCTCCCTAATATTTATCCTTTTCCTCTTCTTTCATTTTAACCAATCTGATAGGTGTGAGATGGTATCTCAAAGTTGCTTTAATTTGAATTTCTCTAATCCATAGAGATTTACAACATTTTTTCATATTACTATAGCTTTTATTTCTTCCTCCAAAAACTGCCTGTTCAGTTGTACCATTCATTACCATTCATTGTACCATTCAAAATGTACCATTTATTAATTGGGGACTAACTCATATTCTTATAAATTTGACAGAGTTCCCTATAAGTTTGAGATATGAGGTTTTTACCCCCAGCCAATTTTCTGCTTTTTTTCTAATCTTGGCTATGTTGGTTATATTTGTGTAAACCCTTTTAAATTTAATTGTGATCAAAATTATCTGTTATATATCTCCCTATTGCTTATTTATCTACATGTTCTCTATCTCTTGTTTATTCATAAATTCCTAACCATATAACATATGTAATATGTTCCATATTCTTCTAATTTTCTTATGATATCTCCATTTATGTCTAGGCCAAGTATCCATTTTGACCTTATCTTGGTAAATGGTGTAAGCTATATATTGGTCTACATCTAATTTCTGCCAGTCTGCTTTCCAGTTTTCCCAAACAGTTACTTCTTACCCAGAAAGCTTAAATCTTTATATTTGTCAAGCACAAGGTTACTGTAACAATTTACTGCTGTGTATTGTATATCTATCATTCTGTTTCTTAGGCAGTACCACAAAGTTTTGATAATGATTGCTTTATTATCATAGTTTAAGATCTGATACCGCTAAACCTCCTTCCTTTATGTCTCCCCCACCATTAATTCCTTGGCTATTCTTGACCTTTTGTTCTTTCAAATGAGTTTTATTATTATTATTATTTTCTAACTCAATACAATTTTGGTAATTAAATTGGGACTTCATTTAGAATGATCATTTTTATTATTTTGGCTTGTCCCACCCATGAACAATGATTATTTCTCCAATTATTTAAATTTGATTTTATATAAGAAATATTTTATACATATGCTCATACAGTTCCTGAGTTTGTCTTGGTAGGCATACTCCTAGGTATTTTATATTGTCTATAGTTATTATTCATGAACTATCTCTTACTATTTCTTCTGGCAGGGTTTTGTTGATGATATATATCGAAATGCTGGTGATTTATTGGGGGTTATTTTACATCCTGCTACTTTGCTAAATTTATTAATTGTTTCAACTAGCTTTTTTGCTAAATCTCTAGGATTCTCCAAAAGTTTCATCTTATCACCTGCAAAAGAGATAATTTTATTACTTCATTGTTGGTTCTGACTACTTTAATTTCTTTTTCTTATTTCTATCACTCACATTTCTAGTATTTGAATAGTATTGGTGATAATGGGCATCCTTATTTAATTCCTGATCTTATTATAAAGACTTCTAGCTTATCCTCATTATAGATATTTGCTGATCATTTTAGGTACATGTTTCCTATCATTTTAAGTCTTTCAAGTGTTTTTTTTTTTTAAACCCTTGTACTTCGGTGTATTGTCTCATAGGTGGAAGAGTGGTAAGGGTGGGCAATAGGGGTCAAGTGACTTGCCCAGGGTCACACAGCTGGGAAGTGGCTGAGGCCAGGTTTTTCAAGTGTTTTTTTTTTTTTTTAAATAGGAATGAGTGTTATATTTCTTCAATATTTTTCTGGATCTATTGATATAATCATGTAATTTTTGTTACTTTTTTTACTGATATAGTCAATTATGTTAATAGTTTTATTTATATTGAACCAGCTTTGCATTCTTTAAATAAATCCCACTTAGTCATAATGCATAATTTTTTGCAGTGTATTATTATAGTCTCCTAATTAGTATTTTATTTAGGATTTTTGTGTCAATATTCCTGAATGAAATTCATCTATAATTTTCTTTGATTTTGCTCTTCCAGATTTATTTACACTTAATATATATATATATATATATATATATATATATATATATATACACATATAACTTCCTGGTTATATTTGTTTCATAAAAAGAGTTTGGTAGGACTCCTTTGCTTATCATTCCAAATTATTGGAATTAGCTGATCTTTGAAATGTTTGGTAGAATTCTCTTGTAAATTCATCTGATCTTGATGCTTTTTTCTTAGGAAACTCATTTATGGCCTGTTCAATTTTGCTTCTAAAATAGGTTTATTTAGATATTCTGTTTTCTCTTCTGTTAATCTGGGCAGTTTATGTTTTTGTAAGTATCCTTCTATTTCATTTACATTGTTAAATTTGTTGGCATGTAATTGCACAAAATAATTCCTAATAATTGTTTTAAGTTCATTAGTGGTGTATTTCTCCTTTTCATTTTTGATATTAGTGATTTTGTTTTCCTCTCTTCTAAAAAAATTATATTAACTAATGGTTTATGTATTTTATTGGTTGTTTCACAAAACCAACTCCGAATTCTATATTAATTCAAAGGTTTTCTTATATTCAATGTTATTAGTCTCTTTAATTTTCATAATTTGCAATTGAATTGAAAGTTGTTTGGAGGTAAATTTGGAAGAGATCAAGCAGGCCCTTGCTTCTTCTCTGCCATCTTGGCTTTGTCCTCCATATCACATTCTCTTCATTTTATTGAAGAAAAGCATTTAGAGATATAAATTTTCCTCTGATTTTTGCTTTTGCTGCATCTCATACATTTTGATATGTTGGCTCATCATTATCACTCTCTTTAATGAAATTATTTGTCATTTCTCTGACTTGTTTTTTAACTCACTCATTCTTTCAGATTAGGTTATTTAGCCTCTAATTCATGTATAACTGTATTTCCATGGTCTTTAAAAATATAATTTTATTTGTATTATGATCTGAAAAGGATACATTTAATAATTCCGCTTTTCTATATTTAATTATAAAGCTTTTATGGCCTAATGTAGATTCAATTTTTGTAAAGGTGTCCTGTACTTCTAAGAAAAAAGATATAATACTTTTTATTCCCATTCAGTTCTCTCCAGATGTCAATGATATCTAGCTTATCCAAAATTATGTTTATCTTCTTGATTTCTTGATTTCTTTTTTTGGCTATATTTATCTAGTTATGAGCGGGAAGGTTAAAATCTCTCACTAATATAGTTTTGATATCTATTTCTACCTGCAATAATTTATCTTTTCCTTTAAAAATTTGAACACATTTGCATTTGGTGTATATATGTTTGGTATGGATGTTACTTCATTATCTCTGGTACCTCTTAGCATAACAGAACATATAGTTGCCCCATTTATCTCTTTTAATTTTTTTTTGTTTTAACTTCAACTGGGATCATGATTGTTACCCCCTGCTTTTTTTTTTTTACATCAACTAAGTTCTACTCCAGTCCTTTGTTTTTACCTTATGTGTGTCTCTTATTTTATAATGTGTTTTTTGTAAACAATATATTTTGGGGTTCTGTTTTTTGATTCATTCTGGTATCTGTTTCAGTTTTATGGGTGAAAACATTCCATTCACATTCAAAGTTATAATTATGGGTTGTGTGTTTCTCTCCATTCTATTTTCCCTCACCATTATCTTACTCTCTCTTTTCCCCTCTATCTTTTCTCAGAAGTCCAACATACTTCTGACCACTGCCTCCCTAATCCACAAACCCTTCTAAGAGTACCTGCCTTATCCTATCCCTTTGCCATTTTATTTCACTGTAAGTTAAGAAGACTTTAATACCCTATTAGATGTATATGTTATTCCTTCTTTAACCTAGTTTCAATGAAAGTAACATTCTCACACGACCTGCCCTCCACTGTAATAATCCTTCCATTCATACCTCTTTTATATGAGATAATTTGCTTCTTTTTTCCTCTCCCTACCCAATTTTGTTTTATATGATCATCCTATCACAATAGTCAAACCCAAACCTTCTATTTATACTCTTTTGACCTACCCTAGTAATGATAACATTTTAAAGTTACAAACATTATTTTGCTGAAAAAGAAGTAAACAGTTTGATTCTATTAAATCTCTTATAACTAGACTTTTGTGTTTACTTTTTTATGTTTCTTCTGATTCTAGTAAGTAAAATTTTTTTTGCAGTTCTGATGTTTTCCTTGAGTACCTGAAAGTCCTTTAGTTAATTAAATATCAATTTTTCCCTTGAAAAATTACACTCATCTTTGCTGGATATGTTCTTCTTGGTTGCAAAGCCAGCTCCTTTGCTCTTGGGAATATAATATTCCATGCCCTTTGGTCTTTTAAAGTAGAAATTGCTAAACCTTATGTTAATTTGACTGGAATTCCAAAATATTTAGATTTAGCTTTTTTCCCCTAGTTGCTGTGATATTTTCTCCTTTACCTGGGATCCATAAGGTTTTTCAAGTTAATATATAATCTAAAATAAGTTTTGCTCTTGGTTGCCATATTTCTTTACTTTTCAAAGAGCTTAAGTATTTGCTTACTAAACTGATTTTTGACTACTTTATACCTTTGAAAAGTAGCTATTACTTTATACTAATTAAGCTTTCTAATAAAATGATGCTAGCTTGTATAATTTCTGTTCCTGTATCTAGTTCCTTTATCTAATTTTAAAAACTCCTTACCTTCTGTCTTAGAATCAATACTGTGTATTAGTTCCAAGGCAGAAGAGCAGTAAGGGCTAGGTAATGGGGGTTAAATGACTTGCCCAGGGTCACACAGCTAGGAAATGTCTGAGGCCAGATTTTAACATAGGGCCTCCCATCTCTAGGTCTACCTCTCAATCCTCAGCCACCCATCTGCCCCCTCCCATTTTTTTTTTATGGTTAGGTTTTTTGAATAGTTCAGCCTTTTTTATTTGCCTTCAATTATTCTTATTTTTTAGCCTTTCTTCTAATTTATATTTTATTTTTATTTTTGTTCTCACAAATCAATGCTCTGAAGACAGACAATTGATTCAATAAGTATAGATTATACACACACCCATTTGTAAATTTGGACACATAAAGAGAGAAGTGCACCTGGATGTATATATGTGTTAGAGAGAAACATACAGATAGACACAGAAAGGCAGATATTGAGACAGAAAGAAAACAATCAATCAACAAGTATTAACTAAGTGCCTATTATATTCTAGGCATTATGTTAGGTACTTAGGGTACAAAGACAAAAAATGAAAAGATTTTGACCTCAGGGGCCATTGTATAAATGGAAAGAGCAGGCACTTGTAAGGAACATCTGATGCTTAAGGCAATGGTTGACATATAGTAGATACTTGATACATGCTTACTGAATTGATTTATTTACATACAAGATAAATACAAGGTAATTTTATATAGTCAGGGATGGGGAAGGAGAAACTAAATGTGAATGGGATCAGGTTGGTTCTCATATAGTGAGTGGTGCCTGAGCTGAACTTTGAAGGAAACTAATGATGCTAAGAGGCATAGGTAAAGACTGAATAAATTTCAGGCATGAGAGGGCTATGCAAATCCTCAAAGGTGGAAGATGGTGGGAGGAAGAACAAAAAATCCAGCATGACTAGGTTGTAGATTGCTTAAAGCTTTAAAAGCTAAAGGCCAAGACTGAGGAAGAGCTGTAGAGAGGCAGAAGGAAGATCTAAAGCTAGAGCCAGAACTAGAGAGATCGAGATAGTGATCTGTCTTTGGTTTAGTTTTCCTTTCAAAGGAAGAGATAATTGGTCAGAGAGGCATTACCATTTCAGCCTCTTTTTCTTGTTGTTTATTTATGATTTGCAATTTATATTGTACATGTACCCAGAGGCACATTGGCACATTTTGTAAATCTGCCAAATAAATAAATAGCAGCTACATTTTAAGATGCATTTGTATGTGGAGGTGAAAGCAAACATAAAAATTTGCTTGAGAAAACAAACCAGAGAAAATAGAAGGAAAAGGAAGCAATGCTATGTAAATCAAATGCAATTAATATTCCTCTCTCTACCAACATTCAGATTGGGAGCACACTCCCTCCCTATTGCAGACTCACTCTGTCATTCACATACAATTAGGATTTACTGACTTACTCTTAGGTTCAATAGTGGCAGCTGATTTGTGTCTTCTAAGCATACTTTCTTGCCAGATCACACGCATGACCACAGCCAGATATTTTCAAGATGATCAAACAGAGTTTAGATGAATTAAATTAGCTGCCCTTTACCTTGTACTCATAGTATGAATTAACTGTCAGTACATTCTTGATTATTTGCATTAATGAAGGCCTTGGCATAGATCTATGTAGGTATGTGTCAAGGAGGTAAAGGTCTATCTACACTGATCATTTTATCAGTGTACTAAGCGCAGAAAGACTCATCATTGATGGTCACCAAATTATTAAATGAATATTTATTTTCCATCCATAAAAAGACAACTACCTACCAACCTGTGTAAGGTGTTAAAATCTTATGTGGGTGAATGAGTGCCCACACTAAAGACACCAATCTTTCTATTTTAGCATTAAAAGTATTAAAATGTGTCCAGAGGCCATTTAAATTTTTTTTATTTTGAATATTTTCCCCTAGTTACATATTTCATGTTCTTTCCCTCCCCCCCAACTCCCCCTAATCCCCCTTAGCCGGTGCACAATTCCACTGGGTTTTACATGTATCCTTGGTCAAGGCCTAATTCCATATTATTGATAGTTGGACTAGAGTTATCATATAGTGTCTACATCCCCAATAATATCCCCATCAGCCCATGTGTTCAAGCAGTTGTTTTTCTTCTGTGTTTCTCCTCCTACAGTTCTTCCTCTTAATGTGGCTAGTTTTCTTTCTCATAAGTTCCTCAGCCTTGCTCTGGATCCTTGCATTGCTGCTAGTAGAGAAGCCTGTTATGTTCAATTGTACCTCAGTATATCAGTTTCTGTGTACAATGTTCTCCTGGATCTGCTCCTTTCACTCTGCATCACTTCCTGGAGGTCATTCCAGTTCACACAGAATTCCTCCAGTTCATTATTCCTTTGAGCGCAATAGTATTCCATCACCAACAGATACCACAATTTGTTCAGCCATCCCCCAATCGAAGGACATTCTCTCATTTTCCACTTTTCAGAGGCCATTTTTTGACTTGAAGATTTTCCTGATAATGGATTATGACTGTGATTCAGAGAATATTATTATCCCAGAAAAACCAAAATTGATGGTACTTCAAGGGGCAATGGAAAAAAAGACCTGGTGAGTAGACCATTACCAATCATTACTTTTATGCAAGAACATATAGTAAGTTTGAGGACTAAGAGATGAACAACCTGATCAGTCAAGTGATATTAAAAAAAATAGGGGATAGTTTCCTGCACATTGGGTAGCTCCTATATCAAGGACTCAGAGAAGGACTAGATAAGAATTTCCCAGGATGTGAACATATGGATGGATTCTGATCCTAATGGGTTAAGGCAGTACTTACTGATGAAAACTGATGATATCACAGATACATTGATGCATGAATGTATACTAATATATGAACATTTAGACATATACTATAGCACATTTACCTTCCTAATTATATTTTGCTTTGATTATTACTAAAATCAACTAACATTATGTCACCACATTATTCAGAGTCAGAGGAGGCTGTCCTAAGAAATTATGAATTGCCCAAACTTAAAAAATGTTGAGTAGATAATACAGAAAGGGGATAAGCCACTTGTGGTTAACTGAGGTTGAATATATTCTTCAGTCACTTATGTCTTACATTTTTAAAGAGAGTTTGTATCGATCAACATTATAATTTAAGAAAATTTTAGGTGTATTTACACATATTCTACTAGCCTTATTGTCTTTTTGGGGGGGTGGTTGACTCAAAAAAGGATTTTCAAGAAAGTTTAAGTGAAGATTTTTTTTTGACTCAAATGGTCCTGGATCCACATTTATAAAACATCCCAATAACAAAAATTGGCCACTCATCTTTTTTTTTTAATTGTGCAACAGTATGAGCATATAAAACATTTCTCAAAATTTTAATTATTGAGTCAATGAGGTCTCAATGACTGAGAAAATGGATAAAACTCTGGAAGAAACTACAGAAGGTGATGAAATAGGGAAACTTACCAAGGGGAAACAGTAAGATTCCATAACTAGAAAACTGCCTTCAGGAGAACATATATTTCCTGAGGATAGGGACTGTTAAATGTTTGTATTTGTTTTCCCAGTGCCTGGCACATAGTAGATCCTTAATTGTTATTATCCTTTGTTTTTGAAGAGGACCAATGACATCTCAGGTTGATGACTTCTGAGTGACTTGGATTTGAGGCAGAGTTGCACAAAGTTGTCAGTCTGATTCTCTCTTCCAGTCATTGAAGTTCAGTGGCAAAATAAAAGTCAGCATGACTCCCAGTGGCCTGCAGTGCAGTGGATAACCTTGGCATCTTCAATGTGTGACCAAGCTCTAAGCATGCCATAGCCTCTGCTGCAGCCATATTCTTCATGTTCTTATCTATCTATTCCACCAGGGGAAATCTTCACATTTTGGGGGTAGACATCCTTCAAACTCACCAACAGTTTTGAGGCCTGCCAGTTATCATCAGCCTGGTTTAGCCTATTGGTCAAGATGGACTTTGTCAAGGATGAGTGCTCTGTGTGCTCCAGCTTCTTGGAGTCACAGATTAGAATTGAGTGCTAGATGGACACCAAAGGTGGATGAGCAACTCTAAAAAAGGAGCAGCAAGCTCTTACTCTGGAGGTATTAGTTCTCTGAGAACATGCCATACTTAAGAAATTTGTTGAAAGAATGAATGAATGAGAGGTATTTGGCAGCTACTTAGTTTGAATGGTTTAGGTATTTACCTGTCAGTGTCAGGGGACTGGACCAGATGACCTCTTGAGACTTTACATTTTTCCTACCCTGACTCTTCTGATTCTATGAAAGAATTTACATTTATTTTTCAATATTACCTCATTAAATGAACATTTAAATAAATTATAAGCAAAAATTCTTCAAATTTTTAAGTGTAGAGCCATATTCACAGCTCAATAGATCATATTGGTCTGCCAAATTTGTCAAATTTATAATAATGGTCTGAAAAAAATTGCTCAATTAGATTGCCAAGAACACTGACACACACCGAGCACATAAATTTTACCTTTCAAGGATCAAAAATAATTTTTGGTGTGAGGACATTATTAGTGTGACAGCTTTACTGTACAAGTTAAAAATAGGAAGCACACAATAGGACAAAGATGCAATATCAATGTGCCAGGAGGAGAAATGTGGTATGCTGTATTTGGTGGGGGAGGAATTGAAGGGGTGAGATACAGACAGTCCAGAGCCTAAAGCAGCTTCTGTGTAAAGAACTGGCACCTAGATGAGCTAAATGCAGACAATAAAAATAAAGAAAAAAAATGTAAAGGTCAGATATACTGGAATGTGTGCAGCTGAAAGCATGGAGCTTTAGACCACAGTTCTAACTTGAGTTTTCATACTCAGCATGCTGGTCTGTAAGTCTAGTTCATTTAATACAGTGTTGATTTTGAAAATGGAAAAAAAAGTCAGCTCTTCCATGGTTTAGCATTAAAGATGTGCTCCCCTTACTATGAATCTCTGTCCGGGTTAATGTTAAGAAGTTAGGTTTCAGTGTATATTGGGAATAGGACTTTTTAAATGCTTGCGCTAATGTCTATTAAATATTTGCTTCCCATGAAGGGAAATGAAATATCTGTTAACAGAAGTAGTTTAAATGGGAGCACAGTACTCCCTCCTGCAAGGCTCCTGTCATGGAATTCCTTAGGGATAAGGAAGTCTTCACACTCTGCATTGACCTTCAGTGGTACCTGCCAATTACCTTCCTTGGGGCACCTGCCAAGATGCACTGATGTGCTCAGGAGCAACTACACTCTGGTTTTTAAAAATAGAAAACCATTTTAACTTCAGGTAGGCTTAAGGGAGGAAAAAAACCCACCTCCCATCAATCCTATCAATGTTTATCTCCTTCCTTTTCCCTTCCACTCTGCAAACAGCAAAGCATTTTTCTTAAAATGGCAAATAAATTGTCTTTCTGGAAGCTGGAAATGAACTCGGTCAAATAAAAAAGACAGGAAGCACGTAATGTCAAACTAGTAATAAATAAGCAGAAACAAGTACCCGAAGCTTTTCCTAGATTTATTGCTGTGATTAATAATAGTTCAATCTATTAAATGAAGCACTTAACAGACATTATATCATTTGATCTATAACAATCCTTCTGAGAAGATGCTATTAGTATTTTCCTCATTTTATAGATAGAGAAACTGAGGCTCAACAATACTAAAGAATTTACACAGGGTCACAAATGGATTTGGAAATCAGGTGTTTTGGACTCCTTCTCCATTGATCTATCCACCACTCTCAATAGTTCCAGTATCCCTCATTTCACAGTGTGGTAGAGTAAAAACACTGGGCTTGGAGCTGAATGACCAGGGTTCAGTTACTCTCTCTGCAACTATAAACAAAGGGCTTTATGATTCTGGATGTCAGCTTTCTCATATGAGAAGCAGGATTATAATACTTTCACGATTCATTTGTTTTGAGGAAAGCATTTTGTAAACTTTAAAGCACTTTAAAAAGGTCCAGGCTGGTTGGACAATACTTCCACTCATGCAGATCGTAGTCGTTCCCTGTTTCAGTGCACTATCTTTGGCAATTAGTATTCCTTAAAAAAAATAGCCCTGTGGTCTGCTTGGTAAGGGATGGTTCTCTCTTCATTTAGCTAATTTAGTTTAAGGATACACAATCTGTCATTAGCCCCACATACAAAGTCTTTCTAGATTGGTCAGACATTCCAGAGCTTGGATATGCCAGATCCAGCATATCCTTTGGGAACCCTGTGTCAGCCTCACATCATGATGTAAACTTGTTTGGGGGTAGAGAGGAGTTTCATTGGAAGGATATGATAATGCTTGACAAATATATTCCGAAACAAACATAGAAATTTTGCCCTAAAACATGAATCCAATTCAATAAACATTTATTAGCTCCCATTGCTCCCCACTAAACCATTCTTCTGACCAGAAAAATATATGGTACCCCAGTCCCTATTTACTGAGACTTCTCTGTATATTCTTAATCATACCCACCCTTCATTTTTCTCCACATGTAGACAAAAAAGGGCACATTTAATGTAGATTTTAGTGACAAAGGAGGAACAATTGAATTCAGTTATCTTAGGTCTTTGGTTCTGGGCATGTGAGCACATACTTGTTTCAACACCTGTTTGTTACAGTGATGGCACTATTATTTGTAATGAATGGAGTGGTTTAAAAAAACACTCAGGGAAATTGCATACTATCTTTTACATAAGTATTACAAAAGATACATTAATGTCACCTAATCACGTTTTTTAAAAGGGCAGATTCAGGCACTTGTCATTTTCCTGAGGAAAAGATACTAAATCATTATCAGAGATTTGAAGATAGCTATTATAATCAGTTTATGTACATGAAGCATTTTGCAAAACTTAAAGGACTATGTGAATGTGAGCAATTATTGTTAATAAAAACATTCACTCACATCTTGATAGCACTTTAAGGATTACACAGGCTTTGGTCTTAATGGTCCTATGAGGTAGGCCCACCAAGTTTTACAAATGAGGAAATTGAGGCTCATTTAAAGGCAGCATTGGGAATAACAACTGATTAGCAATGTGAATTTTGGACTATGATTAAAATACATGGGATGGGATAGGACTTGGCACTCTGCATTGACCTTCAGTGGTATCTGTTGATTACCTTCATTGGGAAGGTGCCTCCAGAAAGCTGATGATTATTCACTACTTTTTTCTTAAGAGAAAGATGGAGTTTTGGCCAGGAATGGAGGGCATCTAAAAAAAAGGTTAGAAAAATGCATTTGCATATTTAACAAATGTAATGAAAAGATTGACTAAAAATTAATGAAGATAAATTAAAAGGGGCAATGGTGGAAGAAAAATGCTCATGTACATTCATCAAGTCAAGTATCATAGAGAGTAACTATGGTATAGCAAAATCAATAAAAAATAGGAAGTAAAAATGCTCAGAAATTCATAGAAAGCAGTGTAGGACAGCAATAAATCCCAATGGCCTGAGATATCTGTACACAATCACACAATATACAAGTAATAAGCAAGGAGAACTAATACATGGTAACAAATTTGACTTGGTGGGATAGGAGCCATGACAGAAGATATTATTTTCATCAAGTATGAAGAACAGGATGAATTCTGGGATGGCTTTCATGAAGTATATGGTTTTTGTCCTTTTGACATGGCCAAGTTATTCCCAAAAATGTAATTGGTTTCCTTCCTATAAGAGGAGGTAATGGAGCTCCTGGAAGGTCATGCCATATTTAGAAGGTCATACCATATTTAGAAGTAACAGAATGGGTAAAGGGGATTGAGGACTGAGTAGCAATATATACATCAGTAGTTAAATGGATGTTTTTACATTGATGTAGATACTCCTTCCAATGATACATTTTCCAACCCTTCCATCCGTTCTTATCCTATGTGGGTTTTGTCCTTATATTCCCATAAGTCCTCCACAGAATTCTACCCACTAGGCCAGGTGGGACCTTCCTCTAAGTCTCTTAGCATTACATAAATAGCTATATTGTGTGCATACTATCTATTTGTTAACCCATGACCTCACTACATGATAGGGCCATCTCCTTTTCTAATCATTTATTTCTTTGATAATATCCTTCATGCAGCTTCTTTCATCCAGTTATTTGGTAATAAGCTGTATCCTATTTATGCGCAATATATATTTCTCCTTTGCCCTTTATATAACCCACAATTTTGATTCTTCAGAGGTTGTGGTTTTCCATGATTATAGCTATACATTATCACCAAAAGAATATTGTTATTAAATATTCTTCTGTAAGTTCTGACCAGCAGAAGTCTTGTGTCACCAGAATTCTAACCCCTAATACCCTTAATATGAATAAATTAAAAACAACCCCCCTCACTTCAAATAATATGAATTAGATTAGAAAGGAAAACAACCAAAGAACAGCCAAACCTAATCTCAAAATAGAATAGATTCTTAGATTTTCTTAAAAAGGAAAGGACAAGGAAATGAGCAAGCAGAAGAAAAAATTTCCAGAAAAGAATGAAAATAATATATAGAAAGAATTCCTTAAAAATCACTTGAGAGCAATTTTCAGATGAAGAAATCAAAGCTATATGGGAAAAAAAGCTCTAAATCACTCTTTAAAAGACCCAACCTCACTTTCCATATTAGAATCAATATTATGCAGTGGTTCTAAGACAGAAGAGTCAATAAGGGCTAGTCAATGAGGGTTAAGTGACCTGTCCAAGGTCACACAGCTAGGACATATCTGAGGTCAAATTTGTACCCAGTACCTCCCATCTCCAAGCTTGGCTTTCTATCCACTGAGTCACCTATCTGCCCCTTCTAAATCACTCTTGATTAGAGAAATACAAATTAAAACAACTCTGATATATCACCTTGCACCTATCTGACTGGCCAATATGACCAAAAAGGAACATGATAAATATTGGCAGGATATGGGAAAATTGGGACCCTAATACATTGTTGATAGAGTTGTGATCTAATCCAACCATTCTGAAGAGTAATTTGTGACTGTGCCTAAAAGGCTTTAGAATTGTGCAAAATGCTTGATCCAGCTATAATACTGCTAGATCTGTATCCCAAAGAGATTTTTTAAAAAGGAAAAGAGCCTATTTGTACAAAAATATTCATACCAGCTCTTTTTTTTGTGGACGCAGAGAATTGGAAATTAAGGGGACATCCATCAATGGGAAATGGCTAAACAAGTTGTGGTATATGATTGGAATGGAATACTATTGTGCCATAAGAAATAATAAACAGGGTGATTTCAGAAAAACCTGGAAAGACTTACATTGACTGATGCAAACTGAAATGAGTAAAACCAGAAGAACATTGTACACAGTAACAGCAATTTTTTCATGATGAACAACCCAGCTATTCTCGATATTTCAGGGATCCAAGACAACCCCAAAGACTCAGGATGAAAAATATTATCTAGCTCCAGAGAATGAAAGAACTGATGGAGTTTGAATGCAGACCAAAATGTACCATATTTCACTTTCTTCATTTTAATTTTTGTTCAAGATCTCTTCCATAAAATGACTAATATGAAAAAATGTTTTACATGATTGCATATGTAAAATTTATATCAGATTTCTTACTGACTCAAGGAGGGGGGAAATAAAGTGGGTGAAAGAAAAAGAGAGAATTTGGAACTCAAAATTAAGAAAAATGTTTAAAATTATTTTTACATGTAATTGGGAAAAATAAAATTTTAAAAAAGAAGTTATCTGAAGAAAAATTATTCAGCAGCTCAAAGGATTCAACAACAGCTCAAGAAATAGAATTGTATTTAACACCCAGCATATCAATTTGGGAAGTAAGCATTTCAACTATTATGTATTTATTTTTAATTTTTTTTACCAATTACATATAATGACAACTTTCCACATAAGTTTTCTTGTTATATGATTGAACTTATCTCCATATCTCCCTTCCTTTCCCCATTCTGGTGTTAGCAGGTTCAGGGTTACACATGTATTATCATGCAAAACACATTTACATATTATTCATTTTTGTGAGTAATCTTATAAAACTCAAACCTCCGAACATAACATAAACCCAAATAAGCAATTGAAAAATCATTTTCTTCCATCTGCATTCCTACTCAAATGGTTCTTTCTCTGGAGGTGGTTAGCATTCTTTGTCATAAGTCTTTCAGAATTGTCCTGGATCATTGTATTGCTGATAATAGCTAAGTTTATCACAGTTGATCATTCTACAATATTGCTGTTACTGTGTATAATGTTTTCCTGATTTGGCTTAGTTCACTCTGCCTCAATCTATGAAGGTCTTTCTAGCTCTTTCTGAAATCATTTTGTTCATCATTCTGTACATCGCAATAGTATTCTATTACCAGCACATAGCACAATTTGTTCAGCCATTCCCCAAGTGGGGGACATCCCCATAATTTCCAATTCTTTGCCACCACAAAAAAGCAGCCATAAATGTTTTGGTACAAGTAGGTCCTTTCCTCCTTTTTCTTTATCTCTCTGGGATACAGACCTAGAAATGGTATTACTGGTGGATAATCATAAGTACTTCAAAGGAAAGGAAGGAAGACTTGTCAGGAGAGAAAGATCTAATGTCAGTTAATAAAGATCTGTTGTCCTTAATGAAATATCAATCATCCATGAAAATGGAACAAAATAATTCATGAGAAAAGGTCAATTATATGGAAAATGCATTGGACAACCTAAATGAAGGCATAGAATCAATGGGAAAGAAAATGATCAGGTTGGAAGACCAATAGCTGAAAGTAGTAGAGAATGAATCAAAACAAGATAAATGGACCACATGGCTAGAAAGAAGACTCTAGAAATTTACAAATAAGCAAAGATAATAGAATTAGAATACCAATCTTGGAGAAATAATACAAGACTGATTAAATTTTTTCCCAATAAGTAAAGAAAGAATCCAAGAACCATTTTTTCTCCAGGAAATTGCTCAAGAAAATTGTAAGAAGTAGTAAGAATAGGGGGGCAGCTGGGTAGCTCAGTGGAATGAGAGCCAGGCCTAGAGACAGGAGGTCCTAGGTTCAAACCCGGCCTCAGCCACTTCCCAGCTGTGTGACCCTGGGCAAGTCACTTGACCCCCATTGCCCACTCTTACCAATCTTCCACCTATGAGACAATACACCAAAGTACAAGGGTTTAAAAAAAAAAAGAAGTAGTAAGAATAATGAGCAAACTATAGAGTTCACCAGACCTCAGAGAGAATCATGAATTTCAACTCACTGAGACATATTATCATCACACTTCAGAATTTCATCAATAGAGAGAAGGTCTTATAAGTACCTAAAAAGAAAACTATAAAATTTACCCAGATAGGGAACTGTTTAATCATTGTGAGAAAATAGAGAAAAATATGGAACCTGGATTTCACTTCAGAATCTCCAAACTAGATAAATTATGAATAATAATATGTCAAGAGGGGGAAAGAATCTTTTATCCCTTGTAACATTTTCAGATATTTAGACAGGAACAAGGAAAACTCACTGTAGCCTTTGACATAACATTTTGCTCGGCAACAAACCAGAATTACAGAATTTGAGAGTTGGAAGGAACTTTAGAGTCCATCTAGTCCAACTTATATATGAAAGTAATTTCCATTATAACCTATCTGTCGAGTGGGGATCCAACTTCTGCTTGAAATTGCCTTCAGGTAATTTCTAGAGAGAACTTGCTAGTAACAGACATTTGGCATACAATCAATGATGAATACCAGGTAAAACTGAGAAACATTAAATCACTGGAGAGAAATTCCATATAAATGTTAAATGTTAACCAACAACAAACAGTGAGGGTGATTTAATTCAAAATTGTCTCCTGGGTGTAGATGGAAAAAAACTAAATAGAGATCTATCAACAACATTACTAACATTTAAACAAAAATGCATCAAGATCTACAATGGTCTTAAGAGACTGAGGATACTGATGATATTATATTCAAGAGGTGTGATGGGGTCAGATTTAAGAATGGCATGATGATGATGACAATGACTAGCATTTATATAACATGTTTAGGTATACAAAGCCCTTTATAGAAGTGCTAACTTATTTACCTTTATAACAACTCTGTGAGAAAGTTTTTTTTATCCTATTTTACAGATAAGCACAGAGAAGTTAAATGACTTGATCAAAGTCACATAGACAGGGAATGTTTGAGGCAGGATTTGAACTTGGATATTTCAGATTCAGATTCTTTCCTTTAGCCATGATGGAATCATTGGGATATTTCCTGTGCTAGACTATATTCTAATGAACCAATGCTCAACAGATCATTTTGACTGACAAGTTTGGTTAGTACAATGGGTATGTGCCAGTATGGATTTCTGGATAGACTTGCAAAGAGGGGAATTAAAATTGAGGATAAATTTATGATGGCTATCAGAGCAATCTGATTAAGCTATTAAAACATGCATGTGACACACACATAGTCAATTATATAGCAAGATTAAAAAATTAAAATAAAGTACAAAATAACTGGAGAGATAATCAACATTCATAGTTGGACCAACCCAACCTAGAGAAGATGAAAATACACTCTAAATGAATCTATAACTTTACTACAGGATTATATATTTAAAGATGGAAAGAACCCTAGAGGGCATCAAATCCAATAGCTTCAGAGAGGTTAAGTGAAAAGAGTACCGTATAATAACTGTGAGTCTGGATTGAAACAGAGATTTTTCTGGCTCTGCGTCTTGTGCCTATTAAAATACCAATAGCATTTGTCATGGGAATAAGCAAAATAACAACAAAGTTCTTACAAAAATAAAGGTCAAGAATATCAATGGAAGTTATGAAAAATAAGAAGGAGGAAAAGAGACTTCAATTCTTATTTTTCAGATTGTAATATAAAGCAATCACTATCACATCTATCTGGTACCAGGTAAAATTTATTTTTAAATATCAGTGGAATAGGACAATACAGCTATACAGCTAGCTCTATCTAGTAATCTAATGTTTAGTAAACCTTGAATCACAAAACACTATTTTATTATTCAACAAAAAGGGCTGAGGTGGGGCATGGGGGGAATGGATAGCAGCCTGGTCCAAAATAGGAAGAGACTAAAATCTCACACTACATACCACAATCAACCATAAATAGGCCAATGATCTAAATATAAAAACATACTATATATATATATATATATATATATATATATGTGTGTGTGTGTGTGTGTGTGTGTGTGTGTGAAAGAATATACATTCTTAAAAAGTCTGTGAGTTAGAGAAAACTATACATAGTATACTGGACCTCAATTTAAAAAAATCCTTTAGATAACAGAAAATACTTTTTTTAGAATAAAAGAGAAAGAAACAAATGGGGGTGGGGAAACTTCTGACAAAACCTATTATTCCAAATGTACAAAGAACTTAAACAAATTCATGAATAAAAGCCATTCTCCAGTTAATAAGTGGTTAAGGTATCTGAATCGACTGTTTTGAAAAGAATACATAATACAGACAAGTATCTGGATTGTTTGAAATATCTAATAATCAGAGAAATCCAAGTTAAAACAACCTCGAGGTTCACTTGATTCTTTACCAACTTGGTCAAAATAATAAAAGAAAACAAAAAAGTATGCTGTTTATAGATATGTAAGTCTCCCCAACTTTGGGGAAAGAAATACGTAATTAATTATACATTAAAAGTTGCAAAAAATGCATTGCTGTGACCAAACTTGACTAATCTATTTCATTGATCAATGTTGCAAAAAATCGAATCACCTAAACACCAACCTTTCTGGTGATAAATCACCCTATATTTAGCTAGGCTGGTCCTCAGATTACCAACATATAGTCCATCACTGGATCCAGTTTGTGCTTTATTGACATAGCCTTAAAGGATCCATAGTCACTTGCATGTCAAAATATGGCACTGAAGAAAGACTTTCATAGTCCCTGCCCCTATTTAAATATTTGTTGATTGATTTATACAATAATTGACCAATCAATTGACTAATTGGCGGACTTGAAAAGGAGGTGATTAATTTTTTAGCCACACTGACTCATGAAACAGATTGCTAGCATATC
Organism: Gracilinanus agilis; assembly: GCF_016433145.1. Classification (NCBI taxonomy): domain Eukaryota; kingdom Metazoa; phylum Chordata; class Mammalia; order Didelphimorphia; family Didelphidae; genus Gracilinanus; species Gracilinanus agilis. Next base: position 127,657,580 of record NC_058130.1, on the reverse strand, counting down.
TATCAGTTAATGATATAAAGACTAAGGTAAAAGGTTTTGTGCATGCCAATATTATCTACAATAGTGGCAACTATGTGAGAGATGCTAGAAACCTACTTCTGGGAGACAGGAGGACTGGTCTTTGCATGGACATTCTATTCTTTGCTGCTCCCAACTATTGGTTGGTCAACGACGAATGCCTACTGTGTACTAATCCTCCCCTCTTTCAGGAGCAGGTCCCTGGAGTTTCCTACATGAGTGCCTCCATTTTGGTGATCTGAGCACCATGCTAAATTCCATTCTATTAAATTAGGAAGTACAAAGTACACTATTCAACATGAGAATATTGGTCTTTTATGAAAATTGTATCGTATTCTAAACATAAAGGAAAGAAATGAATTTGTCTTCTGGATGGAAGTCAGAAAGGGAATTGTGAAGTCATTTTCATTGAATATCAACTTTGGGTGAGAGGAAAAGACAAGAAAAGTACAAAATCTATTGATTTAATTTAACAAATATCAATTAAGCACCTACTGCCTACAAGGCACTGGGAATATAACAGACAAAACCAAAAGAATCATTTCCTTCTTAAAATTTACATTATAGTAAAGGGAAATTATAGCATATCCATAGAATAATTTGATTATTTGAGAAGGGAAAACAAGCTGGGTATGGAAGTAAATAGAGGAAGATTAGGAAAATCTTCAGTAGGAACTAGAAACTAATATTGAAGGAACCTTAGAAGAAGAGATGGCTATGAGACTGACTGTATGACTATCTTCCCCTTCCCAAAGGCTTTAGATATTTTCACCACTCAGGAAAGGTATTCAATTTTTGACTTGGTAACAAACAACTATATTTAATTCTGGCTTAACAGGGTTAGGAACAAGGGAAAGGATGGAGGATTTGGGAATGCTATTGCTAATTATCAAAGTAGATGATCAAAGCTATAGAGGTTGCTGGATCAGGTAGAGGCTGGAGATTCTTCACCCTCTCACTAACTCTGGCTTGATTTGGCTGGAACCAAGCTAAAGAATAGGGAAGGCTGTTGATGATTTTCTTGAATGACAGTGAAATTTCTCTCTCCCAGCTCTATTGATGATGGATATAATAGCTCTCTAGGTTTCTCAGGCAAGGAAGTTGAATTGCAGATATAGGGCCTACCCTCCCTCCCTCGAACCTCTTACCTCCCAAGATTGCTCCAGAATGAGCCCTCTTGTGCTGTCCATGATGGGTATTTATAGGATTGACTCTAACTGACTTTTGGCCCTGGCTCACAGCACCTCAGTATATTCCGAGATCTCCAAATGACTATCTTGTCTCTCAAAGTGGTGTCCATCTTGTCCCAGAAATTCATTATAACAATCCAGATGAATTACTTAGAGACTTGTTAACAGATGTTAGTACTTTTTTCTTCTTTTTCCATTCCATTTCTTTGCTGATAGGGAAGTGCTATCAATGAGGAGTATATGTCTTGATACAGTTTATGCCTAATTCTCTTAGGAAAAAAAAAAGAAAATTCAAGAGAATTGAATGATTGGTCTCACTTCAAATATCTGTTCTCAACTTCAGTAGTAGGTGAATGAAGAAAATGATCTTTCAGATACTATTTTAGCTGATATGTACATGTACATTCTCTGGCTGAATTTTTTATTTAATGCCATTTTCCTTTTTCAATGAAGATGATTTATTTTATTATTTTTTTAAACCCTTAACTTCTGTGTATTGGCTCATAGGTGGAAGAGTGTTAAGGGCTAGGCAATGGGGGTCAAGTGACTTGCCCAGGGTCACACAGCTTGGAAGTGTTTGAGGCCAGATTTGAACCTAGGACCTCCTGTCTCTAGGCCTGACTCTCAATCCACTGAGCTACCCAGCTGCCCCCAATGAAAATGATTTATTAAGCCTATTTCACAAGCTTTTAGATCTAGAAGAGAGCATAGAGGTTCTCTTGTCCAACACATTTTTATAGATGAGACAAGGGAAACCCAAAAATAAAGTGATTTACTCTAAAGATACACAAAACAAAAATTTGAACTCAGATTTTTTTTTACCTCCAGCTCATTTCTTTCCACCAAATTATAATTCCTCCAATAACTTAGAGTAGACTTATTTTAAAAAATATTTTCTTCATTTTTAAGGTAAGGGACTGAAATATTGATGTTTTATTAAACATTGATATTTAAGGCCTCTCTCTAATTCCAAATCTTATAAGACCTTATGTTAGTCAACAGTTATTAAGGTACCCAAAAGTTTTCAGAAGAAAATGTAGTGTTTAATGAAGTTAGCACAGACCTTAGTTTTAAAACCAGTTTTCCAATTTTCTTCTTTTTCTTCTTGGTTTGTGCTTTGGTGTCTACTAGCTAGGGAAGTGCTGGTAAATATTTAACAAACAATTCTCCACTCAAATAATAAATAACACATTTTTAAGTTTAGTTCACATTATTAACACTTCCCTACATCACTTTCTTAAGACTAGACAATCAATAAAATAACAAATCAATCTGATTTGTAGTAATTTGCTGATATATTTATGAAGTGTAAATGTTCACACTGAAAATTTAACAACCAGCTCTTCTGAGTGGGTTTGAGATAGCTCTGAACTTACCTCTGCTACTATCTGACTGACAAGTGGGTGGAACCAATAGGTCTGGTAAATTTCAGAAAGATATTTTTTTTTTCAGTAAAGGGAACCAATTAAAAGCAGACTATCTAGCCTTTCACTTTAGACACCTTGGCATCAACATTAAACACTAGAAACTGTTTCTCTGTGCCCTATAACTTAACTCAAATTCATGGGAGACTGGTCTCTAGCGTTGTTAGTGTCAGAGACAGAAGGATGTAAAAGTGAATAAGCATACATGAACATTTTCCAAAATATATAAATCAATGATCTTTTTTAGTTATAACTTGTGATGTAGGGTTAGAAGGAATTTTTCATAGATCTATCAGTTTTCATCTCTTGAATTGTTCTTTTTTTTCCTTCTCAGTTTGATATCTTTCTCTGGTTTCTGTTGGTGAATTAGCTGGTCATTTGCCCAAGAAATCAACTTATCCAATTCATTAATGAGAATGAAATCCATTGTAAAATACATCACAACATCACATATTTGATTAAGCCTCATGCTAAATCCTATTCCCTAAATATCTTTCCCTCCTCTCATAGTCTCTGGAGTCTACCATCCTGCTTATGTTTTGCTTGAACCACTTAAAAGTATGAAATGAATTGCTTTAAATCTTGCCTTTCTTTTCTCCCTGACATAATAGCTGTGTGATCCTAGGCATGTCACAACCTCTCTAAGACTTTAATATCCCTAAATTTAGGATAATATTAACACCTGCCCCACAGAGTTGTTGCAAAAAGTCAAATGAGATTATGTAAATAAAGTGCTTTGCTAACCTTAAAACACTATATATGTGGTAGTTATCATCATCATCTTCCTGATTATTACTAATATTATTTTTTCTTCTCTATCTTCTAAGAAACAATGTGAACTAGTAAATGAATTCTGCATCTGGTGCCCAAAGACTTCCATAGGAATCTTAACTTTTTCTCTTTTTTAGATAAAAGTTCTTGAGGGGGTGACTTTCCCTCTCTGAGTTTTAGTTTCCTCATCTATAAAAATGAAGGCATTGGATCAGTGATGGGCAAACTTTTAAAAGAAGGGGCCAAAGGAAAGGAAATGCTCATCTGTCGGTCTGTTTCTAAGGCAACTCTTTCGAAGTTTCATCGTATTGTATCCTATTCATTGTATTGTATCCTATTCATTGTATTTGTCAGATTAGGAATAATGTCTCCAAGCGGGATAGAGCATTTAAGGGGGCTGCATCTGGCCCGGGCCATAGTTTGTCCATCACTAGACTAGATAATTCCTTCCAGTTTTAGAGCTTATACTCCTTAAAAAAGAAAAAAATAACAAAACTCTCATCCCAATATTCTCTGTCAGATCAGTCTTAAAATTCCTTTTAGCAGTTTTGGAGGGAGGGAACCTGGGGTGAGCACATCCCTGAATGTTTGCTGGGCTTCACATATTTACCAAAGATCTCCGCCTGCTCCTGGCCTTTTGAACTAGAATGGGTCCTTCTCCTAGAGTTCCATATTCTAGCACCTAAGGGAATTTCCTTTCCTGCCTGCTTCTTAGAATGCTACTGGTGTTGACATCCTCCATAAACTTCTAACCCCCAGCCTTCCCATCCTCTCTTTTTATTCTCTGGATTCTCTGATGGTAATGACATATTCATAAGTAAATTTTACAACCTTTCTCATAATTCATTGCCTCTAGCATCCCCGAAGTATTTCAGTGGGATGGTTTCTTAATTTTAGCCAGTCTCTTAGCATCTGAACACAATAGAAATGCTAAGGTCTTAGACCAGTAATCTAGGAATGGCTTAGAAATGTCCTCATTAATTTGAAACAAAGTGGGTGAGGAGGAAAGGTCTGGCAGGATGAATGGGAATTCTCCTGGAAGTGGGGAAGACTCAAAAAATGGATGGACTGGTTTGGGTAGCACATTGGTGGCAAAAGACAATCTAAACTAAAGGTGAACTCCCTCAACAGATCCATAGCAAAAGCTTCAGAATCCTCTATTTATGGTTTGACAGCCACATCTGCTACTTCCATCCAGTAGGTACATGGAAAACACATGCATGAACCTCATCCTTTCTTGTCCTTTTCAGTTTCCTATCTTTGCCAAAGGTTAGCCACTTCATCTGGAGGTCTACCTAATGTTTAGATGATGGAAGATGACATGAAAATCCAAAAAGAAAGAGGACATTAAAAAGTGCACAACGGAGTCAGTGTAGTTTAGTGGGGAAAAGTGTTATATTTCACAGTACAAGAGCTGAGTTCCAATATTGCCTCATACCTTGGATAAGTCACTTTACTTTTCTGTAATAGATTAATCAATCACCAGTCATTATTGGATGCCCTTGATATGTGGGTCTCCAAATACAATAGGATCTCAATTAATATCTATTGTGTCATATTCCTTACGATCTAGGGGCTTTTTTTTTCTGATCTGATTGAAGTTACACTCTCTCCTTGAAGCTCCAGCTAAAGAGTGCCCTTTCTATAAGCAAAGACATGAAAATTTTGGTGCCTACTATGTGTCAGGCATTGAACTTGGGATACAAAAGAAAAAAAGAATATGAAACATTCGCTGTCCCCCCCGCTTTGGGGAGAGACAATTTGTACATATAATGTATAGAGTTAGGATGAGAATTGGAGCTGTGATTTAATTGATTTGGGGAACTCTCAGATGAAGAAACTCTACTAGTACAGATCATCCCCCTCTTTGCAACTTGTAGTTCTGGAAAGTTGCCTGGAATACTGAGGATCTCAAAGTCAGTCACAAAACCATTTCTTCCTCAGAGGTGAGACTTGAACTTAGACCTTTCTGGTTGTGACTCTGTCTTTCAATCCACAATACAATACCCCACTGCTTTTCTCTCTAATATACATAATGTACATGCTCTGTAGTTCCTTCCAGTTCTAAATCTAATACCTTAGTCTAGCCAGAGATTGTACAAATCATTTTGACTCTTTCAGTCTCATTTTTTATTTTTTTGTAAAATAAGAACAGAATAAAGAAATGTGAACTACCTACCTAAGATTCTTGGGAAGAGAGTTTTACAAAGTTTCACAAAGCTTATAGTGCTAATAAATGCTATTTAATATTTTTATTACTCCCTTAGATCATATAAAGGTTACTCTCCTACAGTTACCCTACACATATGACACTCATGTCCTTTGCTGCCCCTTGCTGGCAACTCTTCTTCATTGCCCTTGTCAGTGACCCCACCCCCTGTTCCCAGCCACAGATCTCTGCTGCCCCCTTCTGGAAAATTCTCTAAGAGAGTCTTTCTCTGGGCCCCAGGAAGACATTCTCTTTGGGTGCCCTTGGTGTCCAGATCACTGCATACAGTAGTTGCCTAATTAATATTTATTATGTTCTATTAGCATTATGGCTCAGAGGCTTCTTTCCTGGTTTGGCTGAGCTTACACGTTCTCCTCACAGAGCTGACAAAAGAATACCTTTTCTATACACTCAGATATGAAGTTATAGAGAGCCATTTCCACTGGATTTCTTCTCTGTAGTTTAATTTCATCACAACTTGGCTACATCAGCCTTATATTTGTATAGCCTGGAGATGGTCCCAGTTCTAATTTTAGCATTTCTTTTTCAAGAGAATACTCCCTCCAGGTCCAAGGACTAAAATGGTGCTGAAGCTGGTCACCTGGTTGATGTTTAGCACCAGGCATATAAGTATACCTTGAAAGTGTTCTAGATCTTAGTTGCATGGTTGCACCATATGATATGTGACTTAGACATTAAAGACACGTTGGAGATCATTGCCCCCCCCAAAAAAATTATAAAAGAGGAAACTGAGATTTAGAGGGGTTAAATACTTTGCCTAAAATAATAGGGATAGTTAAGAGTCATGATTCAAACTCATCTCTAAATTCTGTGACCCAAATCATTGCTATTTTGTCCTTAGGAATGAGTTGACTTTTTCAGTCTTGTCAATATCTTATGATCACAATGGATTGTTTTATCAGCTCAGTATTATAATAGGGGAAAAGGAGTTGGTACTAGCTGGGTGGCTGGCTGATCTAGTTTGGAGTCAGAAGACATTGATCAAAGTCACACTTCTAATTATTGCTTTTGTGACTTAGGGCAATTCCTTCAACTTTCCTTGGATTCTTCATATGCAAAATATTGGGGCTGGGCTTTATGGTATCTGAGGTCCCTTAGAACTCTACTCTATGCCAGGTTCTTTTGTGTTACCTATCTGTTGAAAGAAAGAAAACAAGAACAAACTATCCTTAGTATCTGGTGTCTCTTTTCTCCTTGTTCTTTAATTTTTTCCCCAACTTTCATGTCGGTGCTCCTTGCAGGAACATTGGCTCCCTTCTGCCTCAGAGACCCACTCATCCTCTTCCAAATATCTGTGGTCTGGGCAGAAATGCCCAGAAATTCTAATCATCCCAGGTGTCTCCCATAGCCCTAGCACTGTGGGGAGTATCTTAGAGGAATCTTTAGTAAGTCCCAGGGCCTTCCATTCTCAGTAATGTCCCATTTTCCCTACTCTAAGATGGGGATGGGTAGCAAGGAAGCACAATGGATAGAGTGATAAGCCTGGAGTTAGGAACACTCATCTTCCCGAGTTCAAATGTCACCTTGTACACTTAATAGCTATATGACTTTGGGGAATTCACTTAAATCTGTTTGTCTCAGTTTCCTCATCTATAAAATGAACCAAATAAAGAAGTGGCAAAATGTTCTAGTATCATTGCCAAGAAAACCCCAAATGGGGACACAAAGTGTTAGACATGACTGAGGCAACTGAACAATAACAGCAATGGTGGGGAAGTTGGATTAAAGGAAGTCTGAAGTGCTTTTCAATTCCAAGTTTTTATGCCAGGGTCTTACAACCCCTGAGAATAAGAGATGGTGTGAGGCAGTGTGTAAAAGATTTGGAATAAAAGGATCTGGAATCTGAGTTAGATTATCATCATTAGATCTCTAAATTTATGATAGTATTGATACTATGATCCTATGACTGAGGCATGCATGAGAAAATGGGGAAGGATTTAGAAGATGTTAAGGACCTAGGTGTTCCTGATCTTGGGATATAGTATTGTCATCATCTAGTCCTTTGTATATGTATATTATGCCTTAATCCTCAGGCCACTGAAAGAGCAGATGAAGCACTCGCTTTTTCCTAGAGATGTGCAAAATTTAGGGCAACTCAAATGCATATATACAAACAAAATGACACAGGCAACTAGATTCCCTGGAACTATGCTGTTTTGTCACAAAAAGGTCTCACTGGGCTGTCTTCCTTTCCCTCTTTTCAGCACAATCAGCTATATATACATAGGGCGAGTTAGTTTAGGAAAACTGGCCAGGGGGCCTAGGTTTGTTTTGCTATCAGATGTTTCCTACAGGAAGCCTTAGAGTGAGAAAGCAGCTGGTGTCCTCATTTGAGTACTGGCAGCAGCTATTGCCCTCTTGGTACAACATTCAACTCTTCTATATCTTTGATAGTGTCAAAATTTTATTTTACCTAATATAATTGGGTTACACATGGGATATTATGCCTAAAAGTTATCGTGCATGACTTTCTTATAATTATATTAGGGAAAAAGGGTTTTGTGAGTTATGAGAACAGAAAGTATTCCTTCCATTTCAACCGATGTCTTTATGCTCTTCACCCTCCAGGCTGCCATCTTGCCTCTTCTATCCTTAACTATCTTCCTTGTAAGATTTGTAGTGGAGGGAAAGACTCATGTAGACACTCCTTTGGAATCCTCTTTTTCCCGAGGTTGGCTTTGGAAATGAAATAACTATTCTAAATTGATAGGCATATCTTCCTCCTTTGTACAATAGTTATTTGTGTTTCAGTCATCTTCCTGAATTGATTAAATTCTCCTAGAAGGCAGCTTGCACTTTTCTCATCTTACCTTCCTTCATAATAGGCACACAATAAACAGTTACTGAGTTGAGTTGGATTATCAGTCAAGAAACAATCAGTCAGAGAGACCACAAAATGCATCTCTAATTCAATGTTGCTTGGCCACCAACCATGTACCTATTGGAAACACTTGTAGTTAGGCAACAGTCCCGGCTACGTTTCTGCCTCATGTGACTTAGAAAACAATTACTGGGAACTTCTACGTTTTGTGGTTTCTCTTTCTCCCAGAAGAAGAGACATCCTGGTAGGTAATGAGCATCCATGGGGTGTGAAATCAATCTGATTCATGGGCAAACACCTTCCTAATGGGTTCTGGGCTTCATCATCAAGAGTGATGAACTTGTTACTTTGCTAGTAGGATAAATTCCATGCTGAGGTGTTCATTACTCTTGTTCTCCCTGCCTAAACTTTAGGTTCAGTGAGATGCTTTTCCATGCTTGCCAGAGGTTTGGATACATTCAATCAGTGTCTGCTCAAAGTGTAACAAAAGAAACCTTGTGAATTCAATGAGGAATACTATTATTTCTGTCTTGTGTTGTTTTTGGTGGTGCGATGTGTGTGAATGTGTGTGCATGCACGTATGTATATATTGCGTGTTTGTGTCGGTCATGGTGTTTTTTTTTTTAACAAATATTGATCTCTGATTGAACAAATCACTTAACTTCCTTTTTACCTATTTCCTGAGCTATAAAAAGAAGGAGTTGGACTCAATGGGTTTCCAAGATCCCTTCTAGATCTGGAAATCTATGACCCTATAATCTTATTAAAACCTTCTGGGGATAAGTAAGGGGTTTCCCAGTTTGTTTATTTGTTTATTTGTTTATTTATTTATTTTTTACATTTTTAAACCCTTAACTTCTGTGTATTGGCTCCTAGTTGGAAGAGTGGTAAGGGTGGGCAATGGGGGTCAAGTGACTTGCCCAGGGTCACACAGCTTAGAAGTGTCTGAGGCTGGATTTGAACCTAGGACCTCCCATCTCTAGGCCTGACTCTCAATCCACTGAGCTACCCAGCTGCCCCCTCCCAGTTAGTTTTTAATTTGAGGATAGGATAAATTATTCCCTCTCTTTAAAAAAGCCAAATTTGTAGTTTTTCTCAGGGTAGTGGTTAGGTTGATAGGTTTGAGTTAGGAAAACTCTTGCCTCTGATACATATTAGCTGTATGCTCTTGAGTGATTAATTCACTTAACTTCTTAGTATTCAGGCAACTCAAACTTCATTGGCTCCCAAATTGCCTCTCTTGTGAGCAGGGACTGACTTTTAATTCTATGTGTATCCCCAGGACTTAGCACAGTGCCTGACACATAGTGGTAAATGCTTGCTGGTTGACTACTTCTTATGAGTGGCATTCAAAGCTTTTCGTAATGTTTCCAACTTATCTTTCCAGACTGCTGTCCATTGTTCCCCAATATGTACTCTTCTCCTGGTCAAGCTGGCATTTTTCCCTTCACTTTGTTTATACCTCACCTCCATGCCTTTGTGTAGACTGTGTCCCGTGTCTGGGGCACTCTCCATTTTCACCTCCACCACAGAAGGCTTAACTCAAGTGTCACTTTCTTTACAAGGCTCTTCCTTATTCCTTAGCAATTAGTACTCTTCCCTGAATTTGTATTTATTTTTAATGTATTTTGTATCTGCTTTTTTAACTGTGTAGTTGTCAACCCCCTCTTTCTCCTTCCCCCCCCACCAAGAGAATGTAATCTCTTTGGAATGCAAGCAATGCTTCATTTTTGTCTTTCTGTGCCTCCCACCATAACTGGCAGAAAGCAGACAATAGATGGTTATTTAATTGAATTGAAAAAAAAGTTATATATTAAGTGTTGAGCTAAATTCATGGAGGGAGTTTCCACACCATAAAATGTTGAATGTGCAGATCTGTATTTAAAAAAAAAAAAAGGAAAACATTATCGTTACTCATGGCTAGATAATTGTATATCACCACCTAAGAAGGTATCGGCAAAGGATTCTTCAGGACTTAGGTAACTGGGATTCAAACTTGGCAAGTAATTCTCTGAGCTCTCTGAGCACCAGTAGGAAAGAAGGAAACAAACATTATTAATTACTATCTCATTTGAACATCACAAGAGCTCTGAGGTAGGTGGTATTTTTAATCCCATTTTAGAGTTAAAAAAAAAACTGAGGGAGGCAGAAATAAAATAATTTTCCAAGGGTCACACAGCTAGTATGTATCTAAAGCTATATGTGAATTCAGGTTGTCCTGACACTAGCCTCAGTGCTATGTTTGTTGGCTTACCATGTTTTTAGATATTTGGCCCTCCGGTTTCCTCAGAATTCAAGTTGGTTACAGAGGTCCTCAAACTGGGCCTAAAGGTGATTCTTTTTGTGTAGTACCCTTGACTGACCTTTCATTCACAGAACTAAAAGACTAGAAGCTAATTCCTCACTCCCCCTTTCTTCTGTCTTTTATTGGGAAGCAGTCTATTTATTTTTTACATGAAGCCTGTAGAGAGACAACATTACACAAGGAGGAGAGAGCAGGTTTCAGAATCAGAGAGCTAACAAAAACCTCTGACAAAGGTCTAATTACTCAAATTTATAAGGAACTAAATCAATTGTACAAAAAAATCAAGCCATTTCTCAATTGATAGATAAATGGGCAAGGGACATGAATAGACAATTTTCAGATAAAGAAATCAAAATTATCAATAAGCACATGAAAAAGTGCTCTAAATCTCTTATAATTAGAGAAATGCAAATCAAAACAACTCTGAGGTACCATCTCACATCTAGCAGATTGGTTAATATGACAGCAAAGGAAAGTAATAAATGTTGGAGGGGATGTGGCGAAATCGGGACACGTTGCTGATGGTGTTGTGAATTGATCCAACCATTGTGGAAGGCAATTTGTAATTATGCCCGAAGGGCTTTAAATGACTGCCTGCCCTTTGATCCAACCACATACCACTGCTGGGTTTATACCCCAAAGAGATAATTGGGAAAAAGACTTGTACAAAAATATTTATAGCCACACTCTTTGTGGTGGCAAAAAATTGAAAAATGAGAGGATGCCCTCAATTGGGGAATGACTGAACAAATTGTGGTATCTGTTGGTGATGGTATACTATTGTGCTCAAAGGAACATGAACTGGAAGAATTTCATGTGAACTGCAACAACCTCCAGGAATTGATGCAGAGTGAAAGGAGCAGAACCAGGAGAACCTTATACATAGAGACGGATACACTGTGGTACAATCAGACGCAATGGACTTCTCTTCTAGCAGCAATGCAACAATCCAGTACAATTCTGAGGGACTTATGAGAAAGAATGATATCCACATCCAGAGAAAGAACTGTGGGAGTAGAAACACAGAAGAAAAACATTTGCTTGGTCACATGGTTCATTGGGGATATGATTGGGGATGTAAACTCTAAATGATCACCTTATTGCAAACAATAATATGGAAATTGGTCTTGATCAATGATACATGTAAAACCCAGTGGAATTGCTCATAGGCTATGGGAGGGGAAGGGAGGAGGTGAGGGAAAGAACATGAATCATGTAACTATGGAAAAATATTCTCAATTAATGAATTAACTAAATAAAGTAAAAAAAAAGAATCAGAGATCTGGGTTCAACTTTAACTCAATGAGTAACCTTGCAAAAATCACTTAATCCCTCAGGGTCCCAGGCTACTTTCTAAAATTATAATTTTAAGGAACAGTTTTTGAACTGTATTGGTAGAGGGAATTCCCTCCATCAGTGAAATCACAAGTCTTAACTCCCCCCAAATGAAGTTGTTGACCTAAGTGTGATATTAAAAACAATATCAAAAAAAGAATACCAAGGAATTATATTTCCATTGTGTTTTAAGGTTTTACAAAGTACTTTCTTCACAATGGCTCTGCGACATAGTTAATAGTTGGAAGTAGTGAGGTACAGCAGAAAGAGTGCTGGATTTGAATTAGAGATCTGGATTCAAATCTCAGTTTTTCTATTTTACTATCTTTCTAATCTTGAGCTAGTCAGTCTTTCTGGCACTTGATTTATTATTCATAAAATGAGAATAGGGTGGGACTGTATAACCATTGAGGGGAAGCTAGGTGGTGTGGTAGGTAGATCATAGACCTCCCAAGTCAGGATTAGCTGAATTAAAATTCAAACCTCAGATACGTACTAACTGTGTGACCCTGGGCAAGTCACTTAATCCCATTTACCCCAGTTTCCTCATATGTAAAATGAGCTGGAGAAGGAAATGGCAAACCACTCCAGGATCTTTGCCAAGAAAACCCTAACTGTGTTCACAAAGAGTTGCATATGACAAAAAAATAACTGAATGACAAAGATAACCTCTGAGCTCTTCTCTAGTTCTATGATCGCATGATCATATTCACAGTATTTCGTATTCCAACCTCTTCTCTCCACTCATACAGCCACCAGGGAAGCTCTCATCACTACTTACCTGGACTATTGCAATTGCCTCCTAATTGGCTTCCTTGATTCTAATCCAGGGGTGTTCTGAGGATCAAACCAGACAGTGGATGTAAAGCCCTTTGCAAACCTTAAAGAGCTATATAAATGCCAGTTATAATAATGATTTTTATGACTATATAATAATCATAATACTTATGTTTTATATAATTATCTGTCTAATTATTATATATAATTGTGCATCATATGATTATAATTACATATTTAGTCATACTAATGATTATTGTTATGATTATCAGCCTCTAGTGGTCAGGGCTCCAGTCTGATGATGACCTTATTCCCTGAGTCTTCTACTGCATTCCTGTTGAGCTCAGATAATGATTACAGAGCAATATTGGGGTTTGCTGGTAAATGTTTAACAAAAAGGTCTTTCCTGAGGGGGAAAATGTATGTGTATCCACCCATCTAAGTTTCATTTGCCTTATTAACACTTTCTTAAGCCCAGAAATCAATAAAACCATCAACTAAGCCCTGATTTGTAGGGAATGCTAATTTCTGAGGTGTAAATACTCTCTCTGAACATTTAACAACTAGCTCAGGAGCTGGCTCCATGTAGCACATGTCTGCTCTAGTGTTTCTATTTTCTAATATCTTCTCCGTACCTTGGACTTTATGCTTCAGCCACATCAGCTCCTTTGCTGCTGCCTACACGCAACTTTCCATTTCTCTTCTCTGTGCCCTGACTCAGGCTGTCCCTCAAGTTTCCCTTATACCCTTCTTACTACTGCCTCCTACAGTTACTAGCTCTTTCCTTTTTGAAGTCCAGCACCAGGGGTACATCCTGTTGTTTTTATACTGATTGTATCCCTGCTTTATTGTGAGAAAACCATCTTCCTTTGGGATGGGGAGGGATGACAAGACTGCCCAGTTTTGAGAGAGATTCCTGCCTATGGGTAACTCCGGATGCTACCTCTTTTTTGCCCACTACTTTGATTTTGGAGGTTCCAAAAGGACAGAGGCTACCTAATGGATCCTTGCCCCTTCTTGGTCATAGATAGCCTCATTCACCTCAGCCCATCTACAAGTCCAGAACTGGGGTTCAAGCTCATTGTGGCTGAGCACATTTGCTTCTTGCTTTCCCCCAAAGAAAAGGGTGACTGGATGTGCATTAGAAATAATTAGCTGCAATAGAAATGCCTGGTTTCTCTGGTCAGTGTTCAGGTGGATGTAAAATATCCCCTAAGGGGTGATTAAAGATGCTCCCTGTACAGCTCATTGTTGTTTCCTGGCAAAGGCCAATATAATGCATTGTTGTAATTTGCAGGGGCTGAAAATTTGTTAACTGAGGAGTAGAGGAGGGAGACTGTATCAGGCATGCTCACGCATATGCCAAGAAAATTTGGATAAAACTTTCTCTGTAATCTCTAACAAATAGAATGAATTCTCTGAACAGAATGTGATTTTTTTTCTTTTCCTGGGTCTTCGTTGCTCTGTTGACATGACTGCTTTGGGTCACTGACTTAAATTTACAGATTCATTTGAGGATCATGCATTTGATACCTTAGGAATGTTAAAATTCAGACTTTAGGGGGCAGCTGGATGGCTCAGTGAATTGAGAGAGCCAGGTCCAGAGACAGGAGGTCCTGGGTTCAAATCTGACCCCAGATACTTCCTAGCTGTGTGACCCTGGGCAAGTCACTAAACCCTCATTGTCTAGCCCTTACCACTCTTCTGCCTTAGAACCAATATATATTGTGGATTCTAAGACAGAAGATAAGGGTTTTAATAACAACAAAAAATTCAGACTTTAGGTGGCCCTTAGGGAAATAGGACATGCACACATACACACACACACACACACCTCACATACTCAGAGTGGGAGACAAACACAGGGACATTGAGCTATTGTAAGAATAGGAAAGAGGCCTACACAACCATATGACATCTACAGGGACCCACAGATACCTCAGGATTAACATTAGCTATAGACATGGAAGGAGAAAAAGAGCCTCATTGGAGTCTTGTTTTAAAAAAAAAAGGTAGAATAAGAGTCAAAAATGGTAGCTCCATATGGGCCTAAAAAAAGTTTACTGCCCACACTATCTGCACAAACCCAAAGCAGTTGAGACTGGTACTCCTTCACTGTACCTGTGACTCATGTGTATTATATAGGTCCAGATGGAAGATGGAACCCACTAGAGGGCACTTGATACTCCCCAGAAAAAAGGAGGAGAATTTTTCTGACTTTCAAGAGCCTTGGGTATGAGTCCATTCAGAATACTGTCAGTTCAAGCAAAACTTATTCTCTCTCCAATATCTTAGTTAGCCTGAGTGCTAAATGAATCTTACTTAGAAAGACATGAACCAAACTGATGTTTCCAGGAAAATATGTAAAACACAAACCAAAAAACTTTATTTTTTAAAGAGAGGCCCCAGGATGAACCAAAAAGAAAAGGGAGGATTTTTTGGGGGGATGGGGGAGACTTTGACTCTTGGTAGGAATAGTAAAGTCCTTCTTATAGTTTCCCAAAGTGGAAAAATTCAGTAAGGACAAAGAGAAAACATAGACTCAGGTTGGCCCAAAGGTCCTGATTTCCATGAAAAACAATTGAAAGATAGAGGCAGAGCATAGTTCATTTCCATTAAAATTCATTCGTATCTCTCATTAGGTCCATCATGCTTAGTTAAAAAAATAGTTAGGAAACAAGTGGGCAACTTCCTTTCAACAGCAGGTGCTGTTGGTCAAAGAGTCTGCCATTAAGAGATGCAGGGCACAGTAGCATGTACTCCCATATGGTGGCATGGATTAGTTTGGAGAAGTCTAGCATTTGACTTGGTTTTCTTAATTGATCAATGAGTATTATTATTAAACACTTAATATGTGTCAGACACTCCGACTAGGTACAGGGAATACAAATGCAATCAATGACACAATCTCACTCAAAAGGAGTTTACATTTTGTTGTTTTTGTTCAGTTGTGTCAGACTCTTTGTGAGCCCATTTGGGGTTTTCATGGCAAAGATACTGGAATGGTGTGCCATTTCCTTCTCTAGATAATTTACAGATGAAGAAACTGAGGCAAGCAAGGTTAAATGACTTGCCCAGGATCACACAATTGGTAAATGTCTGAGACCAGATTTGAACTCAGAAAGAGGAGTCTTTCTGACTCCAGGCTCAACACTACCCACAGCACCATCCAGCTTTAGAAAAGTATATATGCAGAATACATTTACACATACATAAGTACATCTATACATGCACATATACATAAATGTTTTTATATGTATGTTGACACCTATTGACAACTTGGGCTTAATATCTGAGGCCATTAGGAGGTTAAATGACTTACCTAAGACTATATAGACAAATTAAACAGGAAGGATTTGAACCCAGGTCTTCCCAACTCTGAAGTCCCAGCTTACAATTTACTTTGCAACTCAGCCAAAAGCATTGATGATGATGATGATGACGACAATAACAGCAGGAAGTTTTAACAATAAATTTTTACAGCAGATTATGGTATACAGCAGTAGCCTTTGACCCTCTTCTTCCCCTCCTCCACCCCAACATATACTCATAAAACTTTCCAGTCAAGACTGGCCATAGGGCTGTTTTAACACTGTTGTCAAGGAATTGTGATTTTTTTTAAAAATAGAAATGTCCCACTGGTAGGCTAATCCAAAAACTAGGGGAAAAGGCCATACAATGGGATTTTACAAAAGCTGGAAGGAGACCAGCAGAATAAATAAAACCCCTTGTGAGCCCAGTAATTCCATTTAGCACAGCTCTCCCAGGCCAGAATGGATCAGCAGTCTCTTCTATAGAGGCTAGAGCCGTGTGAGCTGCCATAGCTCGCTTTATTTGTGTGATAATGCTTGGCAAAGCCATTGATGGCGACAGTGTGGCTCTTGCCGCTCCAATGGTCAGAAGCCATGTGACATTTTGCAATATAGAAATCAGCCAACCAGTTAGGAAAATCAACCAGAATTGTGTTCTAAATGACATTGTACAGGACCTGTCATATAAAATGGATAGTGGACCTATTAGGCAAGAAAACCATACTATAATAGCAATGTAAATAATGTGATTTTTCTGCCAGTAATTTCTG
This sequence comes from Gracilinanus agilis, assembly GCF_016433145.1. NCBI lineage: Eukaryota > Metazoa > Chordata > Mammalia > Didelphimorphia > Didelphidae > Gracilinanus > Gracilinanus agilis. The sequence continues at coordinate 127,640,628 of NC_058130.1, read as the reverse complement.
CTCTTTCACGTGATTTCCTCCAGACATATCCCATGATCCTGGACGGCTGCCATGTTCCATGCTGGGAGCTCACATTCTAAAAATCACAGGACTGGCCTCCTAATGCACAGGGCCTGCTGAAGTTAACCATCTGAATAACAGTTTGGGCAAGGTGGGAAAATCCCATACTCTCTAAAGCAACTGGGAATCATTTCTGGGGAATAGTAACAGCTTGTGATTTTGGAAGGCTTTCCCAAATTCCCAATGTATCGCTTTTGGAACTGATCCCATAACAGCATTGTAGACTGTGAACATCTCAGGTGCCCAGATTTTTTTTTTAAATCGTGAGAACTATTTTGAAAGAAAAAAAAAACATGAGAAAAAAAGAAACAAAGAAAACAAAGAATGTTCACAAGCTAAGAGAACAGATTTAAGATAGGCCCAAGTGATGGGTTTACATAGAGGAATGGGTCATGGTGGAATCTCCAGGTCACTATCATCAGTTTAACAGTGTTTTTTTTTTTAAATAAAAGAAACATGGTTGAGGGTATCCCCTTCACCCTGAAAGTTCACAGCACCCCAGGCTCTGCTAACTCTTCCTTTCCTTGGTTGGTTCCTCCCAGAACTTTTATTTTAAGGAAAGCCTCCAGGCCAGCCCTGGTTTCATTCTTCTCTGGGCTCTGCTCATGGCACTCTGGACTCCTTCTCTGCTCCCAGGTACAAGTATATCACCTCCCCTACAAACAGCTTCCTTTTATATGTTGTTGTCCTTTATTAGAATAGAAATTCCTGGAGAGATAGGGTCTATCTTTCTGTTTGTATTTGCATTCTTTCCATTTAGCACAGCTCATTACACACAGTAAATGCTTAATAACTGTGTCGATTTTTTTCTTTTTCTTTTTCTCTTCATTAAGGACATTGTTAAGTCTGATACTTCTCTGTGGAAATGACCCCGGGTTGTCAACAGTCATGCCAGTGGGGTGCAAATTCCTACCATAAAGTTAGTGAGCATGGTCCAGGGGAAAGGGCATGACTCTGGAGGCAGGAAAACTGGGTTCAAAAACTGCCTCTGCTATTTACTGCCTGTATAATGTTTGGCAAATCACTTAACCCCTCTGGGCCTCAGTTTCCTCCTCTGTAAAAATAGGCCTTGATGGCCTCTGAGATGGCTTCCAGATCTGGAATCCTCTGTAACAAACTAGAAAGGTTTGGAGCACTGGCTTACTGAGGGCCTGAATGCCTTTCCCCCAAAGAGCAATCTTAGCTCAGTGGAGAGAGGCTCATCTCCAGAGGATTAGCCATGAAGCAATGTTGATTTTGACTGTAGTTTGATGAATATTTTCATAAGGAGTGAGAGAATTGTACTTTGTCTCCATGTGCCCACCATGGATAATTTCATGAATCCTCAAGATATTGAATTAAATAACATTTTTAAGACTACTGGAAATAGGGGACAGTTAGGTGCCTCAGTGGATAGAATCAGGCTTGGAGATAAGACATCCTGGCTTTAAATCTGGCCTCAGATACTTTCTAGCTATGTGACCCTGGGCAAGTCATTTGTACTCCAATGCCTTGCCCTTCCTGCCCTTCTGCTTTGGAACCAAAACATAGCATTGATTTGAAGACGGAAGGTAAGGGTTCAAAAAAAAGAGTACCAGAAATCAAGGAATGAATTAGTCAGTCAACAAGAATTTATTGACTATCTACTAATACATAGCACTCAGTTTTTTTTCATTGTGTTGTTATTGATGTTTAATCACTTCAGTCATGTCTGACTCTTTGTGACTTAATTTGGAGTTTCCTTGGCAAAGATACAAAAGTGGTTTGCCATTTCTTTCTCCATCTTATTTAACGGATGAGGAAATTAAGGTAAACACCATTAAGAGACTTAATAAGAGTCGGGTCTTCCTGACTCTAAGCCCAGGGCTCAACTACTGTGCCATTTACTTGCCCCAAGGAATACAAGGCATATCGAAGATGAGAGATTCATGACTTAGATTGGAGATGAACTGGTTGACTTTCTAGCATCCTTACCAATTAAGGCACAGTAAGTGCCCTCAAAGAGATTTCAGTTCCATCTGGGGAGACCAGCCTCTCCACACACACAAAGTACACTAACACAGAAGAACCACAAAAGTAATTAATAAGAGAAGTCAGTTAAATAGTGCAGAAATTAAGTGCAATAAAGAGGCCAAAGAAGGTCAAATGTGTGGCCAAAATGGTCAGGAAAGGCTTTGTGGAAGAAGGACCTAGGTCTTGAGGAAGGAAAAGAACAAGAGGGAGCAAAAGAAAGCCCTAGAGCAAAGGTGTATAGAAGTGTTGATTTAAGAGTATTCAATTGGATAGACAGCTCTTGTTGGAAATAGGGAGATCAATGAGACAGTTCTTGCAATGGTGCAGCAATGAACTGATATACAGACCTAGTCAAAGGTAATAACTGTGGGAATGGAGAAAAAAAAAAGATATTGATGTGAGGAGTGAAAATACAACAAGGTGGACTAGTTGGTCTTAGAGGACACATTAGTTCAGTTTTCCTTGAATTAACACCGTAATACTAACTGTAATATTAAGTAATTGAGAAATCTTAATTAACTAATGCATCAACCATGCAATCAGCCATGATTACTTTCAATTCTGTATATAATGATGGGCCTAAAGTCAATAAGACCTGAATTCAAATCTAATCTCAGACATTTACTAGCCATATGATTTTGTTCCAGTCATTTAACCTCTGTTTATACTTAGTTTTATCTACTGTAAGATGGGGATAATAATAGCACCTACCTTCCAGAATTGTTGTGATGACCAAAAAAAGAACATTTGTAAAGCATTTAGTATAGTGTATGGCACATAGTAGGTGCTTAATAAAAGCTTAATTCCTTCCTTTCATTTTAGGATTTGTAGTATACTGAAAGTTAGTAACAATACAAGAAAGCTGGGAGATTGATATATGCAAAAGTAAATGCATGAAAAGATCCATGAGATTCCTGGCATAACTCTGGGATGTGTCATATCATATCCTTTGAGAACCACTGCACTATCAATAAATGCCACATGGATATTCTGCTTTATGGCTACATCTGGTTCTTAAATCTTCCCCTTCCCCAGTAGTCTCTTTCCATCCACTCAACCCTGTCTACTATAATGCAATAGAGAGGTAGGGAGAGCATTTATTAAGCACTTCCTATGTGTCAGATACTGTAGTTAGTGCTGGAAATGCAAAACAAATAAGCAAGACAATCCCTGCCCTGAAAAGGCACACCTAATGCAGGAGAATAACATATAAAAGGGAAATAGGAAGGGAAGGAATTCATGGTAGCATAGTATGGAGGTGGCTGGGAAGTGGTATGAGAGCCTGGATCAGTACAAGATGAGGTAGAGGCACTGGTAACAGAGCATGGCTAAGTAGTAGGAGACTCCAAGATCTTGAGTATGGTGTTGGTACCTCTAATTCCTGGGTACTGACAAATGCTTGTTGATTGGTCTGATCTGCTCAAGTAAAGATGATTGCTTTCTAAATAAAACAGTAGGCATCGCTCCGAGACTTTCTTTCCTCATCTAGAAAACACCGGTGTTGCCAAGGAGGTCAAAGACAAAGAAATTTCTGGTCTATATTCTATATCTGTAAAGTACGAGTTCTCACATACATGCCAATGTTCTTAGCAGAGTGCTAGGAACAAAGCATGTGCCCATTGATTGAGAAATGACAGAGGAAACTGTGATATGAGGTTATCCTGGGATCACTACATGTAGTAAGAAATGATAACTATGGGTAATTCAAGGAAACATAGGACTATCTGTATGAACTGATACTAAGTGTAATATGAAGAACCAAAAGAGCAGAATGCAAAATAACTGCAAAAATAGAATGTGGTAGTGGGAAACAGATAATGATAAAAGGAAGCCAAACATCAAGTTTCCCTGAGATTTGGATTGTGGGATGAGTAATATTTGGTCTAGCAAATTATGAGTGTTGAAGACTTGGGAATAGGGAGAGGGAAGTGTTGCATCAGAAGAGTAAATGTGTCAGTGTAGGAACTCAGAGATGAATGCAGCCGCCGCCATTGAGTCTGCGAGGTGGTTGCCATTTTACCTGAGTAGCTACTCTCAATGTTGTGTCTTATCCTTCATAGGCACAGATAGAAAACTATAGTGTGAATGCGTTTCCTTATGGGTCCCATGGAGTGGGGAAGGAGTTCTTGCCTTACTAAGTTGTCTTGGCTCCACTCTTCTCCAGAGATAAGAAATGGAATGGGAAATGAAACAGCAGGTATGCCTACACTGAATTTGGAGATTTGGGGACTAAGCTCTAAATGGAGGCACAACCAAAGCCAAAGTTTGTGATAAATTCATGAAATTTTATACATGAATGATTCGTTTAAAGTTTTTAAATTTTAAATGAATCATTCATGTATAAAATTTCATGAATTACCAAGCCAAGAGGGAGGTGGGGGAAGGTGTGTGGGGCAGATGCTTGATGGAGTTAGGATAATTTTCTAAATTACCTGCAACTGTGGAGGGTACCTAACCATTTTTCTTTCCAGACAAGTGAGGTATGTGTTCCATCTTCCATTCTCCCAATGTATCTTTACATTTAGGGAGGAAGTACCTCAATTCACAAGTATTACTACCCCTGTTTTGCAGATGATGTAACTGAGGCATGGAGAGGTCGACATAGGGCACCAGATTTAGAGCTGGAAGGAACCTTAAGGATCATCTACTCCAATCTCTTCATTTTATAAGTGAGCAAACAGATACAGGAAATCACAGGTCAACAGAATTTAAAGCTGGAAGGGACCCTCTCATCCATTTAGTTCAATAAATATTTAACAAGAATTCTTACTATAACATACCTGACAAGCAGTTGTCCTATTTCTGCTTGAAGAAGTCCAATGAGAGGCTCCCCATTACCTTCAAAGGCAGTCCATTTGACTATTGGACAGTTCTATTTGTTAGCTTTTAATACTATCAAGATATTGCCTGAAGATATTGCCACCTTGGTCTTGGCTCTTCTGATTCATGAATGTCCTGCCTGAACTGCCATTTCAAAAGGCCTCCCCTGCCATATTTACTTCATTTCTACCTCATCACTTTTCAACCTCTTCAGCTCCTCACCAACAACCTTGCTCTTATCAAATTGTCTCCATCCTTGGGCTGGTTCTTCTACTCTCTCTTTTATGCGTTGTCTTCCTCTATTAGAATATAAGTTCTTTGAGGACAGTGACTATTTGCTCGTGTTTGTATCCTCAGCACTTAGCATAGAATTGGTACATGATAACTATTGAATGAGTACTCGCTCTCTTCCTCTCTCTTCTGTCCCATGGAATTAAACAGAACAAACCTAATCCCTCTCCCACAAGATAGTTCTTAAAATACTTAACCTTATTTGTAATTTTCCACTGGAGTCATATTCTTTTTTTTTCCAGGGTAAGCATAACTAAGTTCCTCCAATATATTATTAAAATAAATAAGGGTTGTGTGCCTGTTTAAGGATGACTGTGATATACTCTGATAACAAATTCATTTTTATGTCTACCTTCATTTATCTTCACTTGTTTGCTTTTCCCCTCTGATTCCTGGTTTTCTTCATATTATGTAATATAGAATACTATCTTGCCCCACCATTACCTATCTGCTTTTAAAAATGTTTAAACTCTATTATTTTATGTCCATCTTCTGTCCTATCTGGTTAAAAACAGATTTGTAGTATAGTTGCATCCTGAGCTCCATTGCTCTTTAGAACCCATCCTTCCATTTCCTCCTTTGAATGTTCTTTCCTTTGTATTTGAAGGTTTTTCTTCTGATGGTCCACAGTTGTTCTGAGTTGAATTGCTAAATTTAATTATTATATGCTTGGAGTTTGCAGCCTTGAGTTTTTTTTCTGGAGGTGATTTGTGAATATGGCTACATATTGACAGTTTTAAAAGTTAATATTATCTATATTTAATTGTTCTTTATTTTTCTTATTAAATATTTCCCAATTACAGTTGATTCTGGTTTGGGCCACACTTGGGAATGTTATGGGCTATGTGTCACTTGTGGACCCCATGCTTGATACTTCTGGACCTCTCTGGATCTCTCAGATGCCTTTCACTTGCTTGACTCTAATAGGGGGTGGATGGTAGATCCTCTAAACCTTCTCTTTCTTGTCAATAAATCAAGGAATACCATCTTTCAAAGTTCAATTTTTTCACGTTAAATATTTCTTGTTTCCATGCTAGAGATCCTTTTCACAGAAGAATGTGTTTGTGTGTTCCACAGCTTCAGTTAGCTAGGTGAAGTGGATAGAATACTGAACTTGGAGTCAGAAAGATATATGTTCAAATCTGGCCTTGGACACACTCTAGCTATGTGACCCTGGACAAGTCACTTAATTTGTTTTTGCCTCAGTTTCCTCAACTGTAAAATGTGGATTAGAACAGCACCTACTTTGCAGGCTTGTTGTTAAGATCAAATGAAATAATATTTGTAAATTCCTTAGCAGAGTACAGTGCCTGGCATATAGAGGGTGCTAGGTAAATGATTATTCCTTCTTCTCTTTTCCTCCCTAACTTAAACCCTTCTGGCCTCAGTTACCTAACCTAAAATGGGAATGACAAAAGCACTTGCTTCACAGCATTATAGTGAGAGTTAAGTGAATTAATATATGTGAAGCATACATAAATGTAAGCTCTTAGTAGAAAGCAACAACAACTTTGTTATGAACACAACACTTGGAATAAGGAGACCTAGATTCACTTACTAATTTGAGGACCTTAGGCAAGTCACTTCTTGTCTCTGGGACTCAGTTTCTTCTTCTGTCAAATGTGTTTGGACCATTATCATCTCTAAAATCCCCTAAAATGACCAACCTGTAGCTGAATAGAGAGACCAAACTACATTTTTATTCTTCCCAAGTCTTATATTTCCTCAACTTTCTGCCTTGCAGAAAATCAAGAACCTAAGATTTATCAATAAGCACTGAAATGGGGCCAGTGTTGGTAAGGATTTTAATCTCATTCTCAGATATTCAGCTGGATATTAGTAGAATATTGAGGTTACTCATAAGTAGATTCATTTATTGGCTGGCTGCATTCTTCATTCTCCCTTGGAGACAGTAACATGACTCCAAAACCCATTTAAAATTGGCCTGAATATTCCTGGCCCAGGTTCTTTGGAGATCTAGTTCATTTCAGTCATAATAGTGGCTGACTGCCACCCTTCTTTTTTCTATAAAACTAAAGGAAGAGAATATTTGCATTCAAGGGTTCCTAATGCCAGTTTATACAGAGTAAAGACCAGAGGGAAGCTTATTGTGTGGTAGAATTTAAACTTAAGGCAAGGACCATACTGGATCTCAATTTTGTCTCCCCCATATCAAGTATAGAGCCCTACACGTAGTAGGTGTTTAAGGGTTGTTGAATGGAACCATAAATTGTGTCTCTCAAACTTAGTATAGTGCTCTTTGGCACAGCAGCTGATTAATAAATATTTTCTGAATTGGTTTTTTCTGGATTTGAGTAACAAGTACAGTGTTCTGTAAACAGTAAATGTTTAATAAGCGTTCATTGTTGATCTGGAGCTGTCATTCGAGGCTAAAAGCATATAGCACCATGCTAGTTTCATTCATGTGTTCAGAACACGAAGGCATTTATTTGCTAGTTAATGGTGATATGAGGGTATAGAAGAAAGAATATAGGTCTTAGATTTGGACTCAGGAGTCTGAGTTCAACTTCAGAGGAAAATAGATTTAGCTAGTGGTGTAGTGGATAGGAAGTGTGGGCTTGGAGTCTGGAAGATTCATCTTCTTGAGTTCAAATCTGGCTTCATTACCAAGTCACTTAGCCCAATTTGCTTCAGTTTCTTCATTTGTAAAGTGAGCTGGAGAAGGAAATGGCAAATTAGTCCAATATCTTTGCCATGAAAATGCCAAATTAGGGGGTGAAGAGTCAGACATGACTGAAATGACTAAAAAACACTAACAACAGATTTAGAATTGGAAGGGAACTCAGAGGCCATCTGGTTCAATCCTTCCTTCTCGTTTTGCAAATATGGAAACTGAGGCTTAAAGAAATTAAATAACTTGCACAAGGTCATAGAAGTGGTAAGAGTCAGAGGTGACATTTGAATCAATGTCCTTTGTACTGTGCTAGCTGATTCACAAAGCCTGATAGTTGTGTAAGTCACTTGAGTGCTTCATTCATTAAGTTCTTAACTTATAAAATAAAAATAATTCTTATACTATTTGCTGTATCTCAGGGGGATGATATGAGGAGAGCACTTTGCAAACCTTCAGGTGCCAGGGAAATGAATTTGTTATTATTATTTGCCTTGTCTGAATACCAGGATAATTAAATACTTTAAGAAGTGTAGATGACTGATTCAACCATTCAGGAGAGCAGTTTGGAAATATGCCTGAAGGGCTATAAAACTGAGCATACTCTCTGACCCAGCAATACCACTATTAGGTTTGTATCCCAAAGAGATAATAGAAAAAATGGAAAAGGACCTATTTGTACAAAAATATTTATAGCAGCTTTTTGTGGTGGCAAAGAATTGGGAATTGAGAGGATGCCCATCAATTGGGGAATGGCTCAACAAGTTGTCATATATGCTTGTAATGGAATATGATTATGCTATGAGGAATGATGAGCAGGATTATTTCAGAAAAATGGAAAGACCTACATGAACTGATGCAAAATGAAGTGAGCAGAACCAGGAGAACATTGTATGCAGTATTAGAAATATTGCACAATGATCGACCATAAATTACTTAGCTATACATAGCAAAACAATAATCCAAGACAATTCTGAAGATTTATGATGAAAAAATGCTATCCACCCACAGAGAAAAAATTGATAGAGGTCGAATGCAGATTGAAGAATATTATTTACTTTTTTGTGTGTTTTTTTGGGGCCCATTTTCTTTCAGAAGATGACTAATATGGAAATGTTTTGCATGACTGCACATGTATAACCTGTATCAAATTGTTTTATCATTCTCAAGGAAAAGGAATTGGAGGAAGGGAGAGAATTTGGAACTCAAGATTTTTTTTAAAAATTTTAAACATTTATTAATATTTATATTTTAGAAAAGTTAACATGGTTACATGATTTATGTTCTAACTTTCCTCTTCACCCCCCGACCTCCCCCTTCCCCTGGCCGATATGTATTTCCACTGGTTTTAACATGTGTCATTAATCAAGACCTATTTCCAAATTGTTGATAGTTGCATTGGTGTGGTAGTTTCGAGTCTACATCCCCAATCATGTCCTCATCAACCCATGTATTCAAGCAGTTGATTTTCTTCTGTGTTTCCTCTCCTACTGTTCTTCCTCTGAATGTGGGTAGCATTCTTTTCCATAAATCCCTCAGAATTGTCCTGGGTCATTGCATTGCTGCTAGTACAGAAGTCCATTACATTCTATTTTACCATAGTATATCAGTCTCTGTGTACAATGTTCTTCTAGCTCTGCTCCTTTCACTCTGCATCAATTCCTGGAGGTCTTTCCAATTCACATGGAATTCCTCCAGTTTATTATTCCTTTTAGCAGTAGTATTCCATCACCAACATATACCACAATGTGTTCAGCCATTCCCCAATTGAAGGACATCCCCTCATTTTCCAGTTTTTTTGCCACCACAAAAAGTGCGGCTATAAATATTTTCGTGCAAGTCTGTTTATCTATGATCTCTTTGGGGTACAATCCCAACAATTGTATAGCTGGATCAAAGGGCAGGTATTCTTTTATAGCCCTTTGCGCATACGGAACTCAGATTTTTAAAAGAAATGAATGTTTAAAATTATTTTTATGTGTAACTGGAAAATTATAAAACTATGCCTAGATTCATAATAGCCTTACAAATCCTATTTTTAAAATATTAGAACTTTTATTCATCATCTGGTATATGATGTCAATTGAGAGATAAGGATCATGCTAATTATAGATAGGATGGCCCAAAAGTCTTTGTACAATTTTAAACTTAAAGCTGCACTAAGACTTGTAGAACACCCTGTATAAGGACAACCAGTCAACAAGCATTTTTTGAGCATCACCTATCTGCGAGGCACTATGTTAAGTGCTTACGATGCATAGAAAAGCCAAAATAGAGGGCCTTGTCTTCAGGAGGTCCTACTCTAATAAAGTGACAATATAGAAATTAGTACATAGTTATGCAATATATGCAGAATAGATGCAAGGTGATTCCCTTCTGAAAGGAAGGCATTAGCAGCTTGCAAAGTGGGGGATTAAAAAAAATTCTCCCAAGAGTGTGGCATGCACAGTAACGAACCACAGGATCATAAAATCTCCAAGTCACAAGGACCTCACAAGTTATTCAGTCTAATCTGTAACTGAACTGAAAGTTCCCTTAAAACTGTTCCCACAAGGACTCATCAAACCTTCACTTGAAGATGTACAATGATCTAGAACTTCCTCTTTCCCTCCCCAACTCCCCAAGGAAGATGATTCCACTTTGGGCAACTCTAATTGTTCAGGAGTTTTTTCCTTACATCAGAAATCTGCCTCTTTGCCACTTCCGCCCATTAATTCTAGTTAGTTCTGCCCTCTGGGGCCAATCAAGGTTCATCTAATCCTTCCTTCACATGACAGCCTTTCAGGTACTACAACAGAAGATTTTTAATTCTGTACAATTTATTGACATATGTATTATCTTATGGGGTAATATAAGGAAAATGCTTTATTTTAGCTTCCTTATGTGATTCAAATGAGAATGGCTTATATTCTTTACTGTCAATACTTGTTTTTTAAATTATGGAGAATCCATGCATATATTTAGTCAAAGTGCTGGTACATTAAAATAAAATTCATGTTGAACTGAAGATTAAGAATGTTAAGCACAATTGGGCCATGTGTAGATTTGGCTGCTAAACTACTAAAATGACTGTAAAATACTAGAAATATGCTATAATTTTTTTCATGAAAACAATTTTTAGCATGAGTTTTTCTACAAATATTCACAATAAAGTGTGTCATGTCTTTTTCAGACACATTTAATGGGCTAGAATCTGGCCATAGAACACAATTTTAGAGTTAGAAGAAATCTTGGAGGTCATGTAGCACAAATCTTTCCATTTAACAAATAAGGAAACTGAGGCCACAAGATCACACAGCCAGTGGCAAAACCAGAACTTCAGACCAAGCCCATTAGCATCAAACCTAGTGCTTTTTCCATGAACCCAGACCACATGATTTGATAGGATCCAATGATGTGGCCAATTTTACCTGGTGAACAGAAGTCTCAATATGAGAAAACATGAATAGGGGATAGGATTTGGCCTTGGAGATCTGGGGTAGAAACAGCCAGTATTCTAGTGTCCCTTCCCTATTTTTTTTCCATCCCTCTATGTAAGGTCCCAACTCTCACCTTTCTAAAGTCAGCCACTCTTTGCTTATTGTTATATAAGCACATATTAAAGTAAGCTGTTGGAGGTCTAGAGGCAGTGTGGTGGTCAATCAACAAAAAGGTTTATTAAGTACTTACTATATAGAAGTCATTGTGAAACTGTGATGGAAATCACTGGAGATGTGAAAAAATGCCAAACATGTTCTTTAACCTCAAAAAATTCATATTTGAATGGAGGAGACAACAGGCAACAACTATGTACATACAAGATACATGCAGTATAAATGAGAGATCACCTCAGGTGAAAAGAAGTGGGTAAGGAAGTTAGGAAAGGTCTCTGGCGGAAGGTAGGATTTGAGTTGTGTTTTGAAGGGAGCCAGGGATGCTAGGAGGTTGAGGTAAGGAGAGAGAGCAATGTAGACATAGAGGAAGGTAGAAACATGGCACAGAGTCCAGAGATGGAGGGTAGTGTTTGATGAATACTAAGAAGGCAGAAGATCATTTCTGTGGATCTCAAGGTATAGGAGTGCAAAACACTTAGGATATTCATTCAGTCACAAGGACTGTAAGGTTTTGGCCTGGGCTCTGCCTTTATCTATCCATATGGTCTTGGGTAAGTTAGTTGCCCCTTCCAGGTCCATTTCATCCTATGTAAAATAAGGAGATTGGAATAGAGGTTTCTCAAAAATCCACCCAGCTATGGGATTCTTGCTATTATTGCTATTCAAAGTCAATACCATTGTAAGTGCTTAGTAGCACATGCTTCCCCCCCCCCGCCCCACCACTTCTGAAGCTATACTGAGGGGGCAGCTGGGTGGCTAAGTGGATAAAGAACCAGACCTGGAAATAGGAGGTCCTGGGTTCAAATATGACATCAGCTGCTTCTAAGCTATGTGACCCTGGGCAAGTCACTTAATCCCCAGAACTCATCCCTTGCTGCTCTTCTACCTTGGAACAAGTACTTAGTATCAGTTCTAAGACAGAAGGTAAGGGTTTAAATAAAAAGATACATCTAAATTTAATAACTGCAAAATTTAAACTGGATGAGGTATAAAGAGTACTTTAAAGACAAAAAGCTTCTGGCTTTCTGAGAAATACTTAATAGGATATTAAACTTGCAAGGGATCTTAGAGGTTATCTGGTTCATGCACCTCATTTTACAAAGGCAAAAACTGAGGCAGGGTTGTAGTGGAGAATCACTTGCTTGAGGTACTAAGGGTAGTAAATGGGAGAGCTACAGTTTAATACCCAACTCTTCCAGCCTTATCGTCTTCCCTCTGAAATTTTATTCCTGAAAATTCTTCTAAAAAGGGCCCCTCCATTTTCCTTCCTTATGGAGTTCAGGAGAACAAGTATCTGGATCTTCCTGGGATGACTGAGGGAACTTTCTGTGGCTGGGGAAGAATTATGCTGAATTTTACTCAGTTCTCAGCATCCTGGACTGGAGCTGTCCAAGGTATCAGAGATGAGGCTGAGCCCAGGAGAGAACTAAGGAGTTAAAAAAAACAACCATAAAAACAATCTATATTCCTGGGATATGGAGGAGGAATGAACACCCTCTATCTCCCTCTAAAAGCCTAGAACAGGGGAGAAAAAAGCTGAAGGTTCAGATTAGTTGGGGAAAATTTCCTAATGAAGAAAAAGTTTCCATTTTGAAGCACAGGTCAGTCAGAGGAAGGCCTAAGCAGGAGGCAACACTGCCTCCTTTCTGCTAAACAGTCTAGTAGAGAAAGCTGGATTTCAAGGCAGGAGAGTTGCGTTCAAATCTTGGCTCTGGAATTTGCTTGCTGTGACCTTAGGCAACTCTCTTGCATCCCTCAGGCTCTATGTTTGTAAAATGGGGATATTTCTGCTACCTCCCTTAGGAGGTTGTTATAAGAAACACATTTTCTCAGCCTTCAGACTTTCTAGTAATGGGGATTTTTCTTGTTATAATTAGGTCTGTACATCGCTTGGGGCCAGAGGAATGCAGCTTGGACTCTGCTACTTCAGCAGTTACAGAATAACCTCCATTGCTCTGTCCTTACCTCAGTGAGGGAAATAGTCCCTAAGTATATGCTGCATTCAAACTTGGAAAGGAAGAAGCAAGATTACCAAATACTTATTGAATTAACTTTTTAAACTGTATTTCAATAAGCTCATAATTATGTAATCAGGGGCAACTGAAAGTGACTCAACTAGTTGATGTTCAACCAAGTATGTGATGAATGGCTCTCAGGGGAAAAATAATGTAATGGGTGAAGGTTATCAGGGATGTGTTTTAGGATCAAGGACTGTTTAGCAGCAAGGATACTGGACCTGAGAGCCAGAAGACTGCGATCCAGAGTCCCCAGATCCAGTTGTGTGCCCCTGAGCAGTTAACTACCCTCTATACAAGGCCTTTTAGGACCCCTTGATCTGTTATCTTTCCCCCAAGAAATTACCTTTTATTTTTATATATTTTAATAATAGTTAACATCTATATAGTATTTACTATATTCTAGGCACTGTGCTAACAGCTTTATAATTATTCTCTAATCCTCAAAACAACCCTGGGAGGTAGGTACTATTATCTCACTTTTGCAGATGAAGAAACTGAGGCAGAGATTAAGTGACTTTCCCAGGGTCACATAGCTAGCAAGTGTCTTAGGCTGGATTTAAACTCAGGTTTTACTGACTTCAGACCCAGTACACCATCTACTGCATGTTGTCTCCTTTTTCAAATGAGTGCAAGCTCTTTGAGGGCAGGGACCATTTAATTTCTGACCATGAATCTCTAGTGTCTAGCACATAATTGATTTGGTTTCAGTTTTCTCATCTGAAAAATGAGGGGGTTGGATAAGGTGGCCTCTAAGATCCCTTTTAGCTCTGGCTATAAGTTGAAGTGATTTGTACTCCATTTAATTTTATCTCAAGTTTCTATAAGAGTTGTTGCCATCTCAGGGATGAGGAAGAGAGGGAGCAAAGGTGAGAATTTGACTCAAAACTTGTAAAAATTATTTTTTTGAACTGGCTGATTTCTTTAAGAACTGGAAAGACCTCCATGAACTGATGTGAAGTGAACTAAGCAGAACCAGGAGATCATTACACACAGTAACTGAAACACTGTAGGATGAACAATTGTAATAGACTTTGCTACAAACAGCAATACAATGATCCAGGACAATTCTGAGAGACCTATGAGAAAGAAAGCTAGCCACAGATGAAGAATTGTGGGAGTAGAAATGCAGAAGAAAACATGATTTACCGCTTGCTTTTATATATGCATATATGATGTGGGGTTTGGGTTTTAAAAGATTATTCTATTACAAAAATGAATAATATGGAAATTGGTTTTGAGTGATAATACGTGCATAACCTAGTAGAATTGCTTGTCAATTCCAGGAGGGGATTGGGAAGAGGGGAGGGAGACAACATGAATCATATAACCATGGAAAATTTTTAAAAACATTTTTAAAAATGTTGAAAGGGCTTTCTTCTTCTGTAACCTTGGACAAGTCATTTGTCCCCCAGGGCACATGTTTCCTTGTCTGTAAAATTGAGTTGAACTGGATGATTCTTGATTCTTTCCAGCATTCACAATGTACTTTGACAGGTTTTTTTTTGAGGAGGGGCTTCAAGTTCTCTTTCAGGCTCCTCCCACCAAAGCTGCTGTTGTGAGATTGCCAGTCTCTTCCCCTAGGAATCAGATTTCTTAGATATTAAGTGTGAAGAAACAACTCATTACTCTTGATTGCCAGGTACTAAATTAAGTTTAAGGAGGAAGCTAGTTAAGGCCCCAATTCCTCTATGTAGGGGAAATCTGTCTCTCTTTCTCATACCCCTACTGAAGGTGCCTTTCATGTTCCTTTCCTTGGCTGTTGTGTGAAAAGAAACTCTGAGTTAAATTTTTAGTTACATTCTAATGATAACAGACACAGACTGTCTATATTTGAAATAAAACTTTTGTGTTTTCTAGACTGGTTAATTAAAAAGGCCACGAGAAGAGCATATTTAGCTCTACAGCATTCTTGAAAAATGGGATATTAGTATTGCTAACCTTGAAGAAACTTTTTAACTACTACTGCTTTTTTAATGCTTGAAAGAAAACAAAAACACCATAATTTAGATAATAATGAAAGGGAAAAACAATGGCATGACCTGAGCAGTATAAAAAGAAATTTAGTTTTTATTCCTTAGGAATAGAAAGTCAGAATATTGAAATTTGGGGGAAGTTCAGGACAAAAGAAGATTCAAGGAGTTGGAAGAGAAAGAATAAACATTGACAAGAACAAGATACATTTGTCACAAGACATGTTTGGAATATCAAAAGTTCAGAGAAAATGGGAACCAAAATAATCTTTAAAATATCTAATTCTTTTCTTAGAAAGACCCCCAAGTCTCTTGAAAAGAGCAGTTACCAGGGGCAGCTGGATGGCTCAATGGATTGACAGCCAGGCCTAGAGACAGGAGGTCCTAGGTTCGAATCTGGCCTTGGACACTTCCTAGCTGTGTGACCCTGGGCAAGTCACTTGACCCCCATTGCCTAGCCCTGTAACAAATAAAAAATTAATATAGAAGGCTATATATAAAAGATATTAGGGTTTAAAAAAATAAAAAAAATTTAAAAAAGCAGTTACCAGACCATAAGAAATGTTTAACTGGGTCAGATCCACAGTTCATTCAGTATTATGTTGTTGGTCTGACAGTAGTCAGTACTTTTAACTAATTTCCTTATGAAGTCTTTAGAATTTAATGGCTCAAATTCTCATCAATTTCCATATTAAAAGTTGGGTTGTTTGGTGCTGTTGGGAATCAGTATTTCAGTATTTGGATCAAGAAATGGCTTTGTTCCTTGGTAATCTTTTTCACCAGGATTTTCCCCTCTTTTTGTCCCTCCCACTCTTCCATACCTTTCTTCCTTTCCTTTTTTCCTTCTTCTGTCTCCTTTCTTCTTGAATGGAAATAATCCTTTATTATTGTATCATTTTCAGTAGTGTCTGAGTCTTCATGACACCATTTGGGGTTTTTTTGGCAAGGATACTGGAATGCTTTTTAATTTCCTTCTCCAGATTATTTTACAGTTGAATAACTGAGGCAAACAGGGTTAAGTGACTTGTTCTAGGTCATACAGCTAAGTAAACATCTTAAGTGAGATTTGACCTCATGAAGAGGAATCTTCCTGACTCCAGGTCCAGCATTCTATCCACTGTGCCACCTGGATGTCTATTCCATTTAATCTGAAGATCTGTAAGTTATAACTTAAAAAAATTAGAAAGACTACAAATGAAAAAAAAACTTTATAGATTGGGAGAAAGTTCCTCATAAAGGAATTCATAAATTATTTTTATAATTTAATATTTCAAGCTGAACAAGGGAAGTGTATATGTGTTAGTGTGAAGAGACATTTAACTCATTATTACAAACCTTCAAAAATTTGGATTTACAACAGAAATTTTGGGAGATTCTCAGGCATTGTCGTTCAGCCCTGCCCTTGTCTGGCCTAATAGGAGTTGCTCCTTGAATGTGTGTAATTTTGTTTTCTATTTTTGTAATGTTAATATGCAAATCCTCCAACAAAGTATTCTTATGATCTCTTCTCCCCTGGGTGGAGGTAACTGCGGGTATTCAAAGACTATGCAAAATTTAAGGGCTGGCAGGGGATACTATGCTGGACTCATTGTTTTAGTGTTTCTAGGCTGCGTGGTTGAGCGGATCAGTGGTCCACATACTAGCCAGTCCAAAGTCTTATTAAGTTTGGATTTACTTGTTACCAAGATGTTGGCCACCAGGTACTGATTTTGTTTTTGACCTTGGTACTTCATGAAGAAATGGAGGGATGGTACACTCACAGATTGAAGGAATGAAGATATAAATATTTCCAATTTTCACTTGATTCCAAAAATGGCTACACCTTAATTTTGTTTTATATTTCTCATATGCCTGTTACTGCACTATGGAGGCAACATGGTGTAGTGAATAGTTTTAGACCTGGATTCAGGTAGACCAGCTTTCAAATCGCATCTCAGATACTTTGTAGCTGCGTGGCTCTGGGCACATGCCATTTAACCATTTTACGCCTCAATTTCCTCATCTGTAAATGAAGAGGTTGCTGGGCCCTGCAGTCCCTTTTGGCTTTAAATATACGATCCATTCATATTTCTTAGCAATCTGATGCTAAAGTTAAAACAACATACCCCACCCAAAGAAGGACATTTCACATATATTTGTAACAAGGAAACAAATTTATTGATTTTAAAAGACAAGACACAATTTTGTTTTGAAAAACACAAGAAAGCTAGCCTGAGTTCAAGTCTGAAATATTCAGAAAAATCCTACTAATATCTTTAGTATGTTCCAGTCATTTGTTTAAACAACACACTAAAAGTTAATATATATTTTTATAATTATAAAAGTTCCCCAGTTATTGTACAGTACACAATACAAATCGCCCACAAACTATTATTTAGCTCCTGCCAATTTTGAGAGGACATGATATACTAAAAGATTTAGCATTTCTCACAAAAATCACATCAGGAAATACGTATTTACAAAATCAAATACATTATACAAAAAAACCATCACATGTTATTCTGTAAAGATGTTTTTAAATAATTAAAAAGTATATTCAACTGTAGTCCAAAAACTGGAAAAGAACATTACATTATCTCACACATACAATCTCTACAAAAAGTTGCTTACCTCATTTACATAATCTATTCAGTCGATTGTAAAAGAAATGTTCAAATATCTCCTAGTGTTGCTATGTTCCTGTGCTTGTGTGACTGAATAATGTAATCTGCCACTTACTAAGTGAAATTGAAATGATGGCACTGAAAAAAAAATACAGCATTTTAAAAAAACACAATGAAAGAAGTCACCTAGAAGGTACGAAAGCCCTGAGTGATAGTAGAATTACTGATTGGTAAGCACTACAATTAACCTAATTAAAAGTTTACCACCTCAGGCACAAATTTCCACGTTTTCTAAAGGCACTCACTTAAAAGTTTCTGTAACCATTCATGATGGTTGCTACTATAGGTCCAAATTGATGATGGAGATGAGTGGAGAAAAAAAATTTGCTTTGGTACAAAAGATGCTTTTTAAACGAATAAAATTCTATACCCCTTTATTGGGTTATTTAAAATTGTGTCCAGCAAGTTAAAAACAAGGCAATAACTACTTGAAAATATTAATTTCTCGCAGGAAAAAAATTTGCTTTTTTCTCAACAGTCAGTGGGGAGCTTTGTCCTCCCGAGAATCATAATTCCTCTAACTGAGATTTATTGGTGAACTAGATAAACAATTCTTACCAAAGATTTCATTACTCAGGGCTTCCAATCCCAACATCATAATTTGTTTGAAAAAACAAAGGAAAGTGGGAAAAGAATCAAAACCAGAACCAAAGAAAAGAACAGACAAAACACCTTTCAAAAATAAGGCATATCAGAGTTTACTTCAAATGAAAACTAGGCAGTCACTTTGTAAGTGGCTTTTACTATTTTAAGTAAAATTGGTAAACTAAACTCAGGTCTACTGGCACATAAAATCACTAGCAGCAATGATCAAGGCATGCAAACTGAGAAGCATTTACAGTAAATTATTATGAAGAATTTTTTTTGTTTAAAAAAAGAGAGTTAAATTAAAACCCTTTGAGTATTGCATTTGTTTTAAACTAATTTTAACATGTGAATAATTTGCATGGTTTGACTTTCTAAATTGCTTAAAAAATAAAAATCTCCAGTGTATCCAGCAATACTTGCACTAGACTAATGATGTGATTTTGCTGGACATCTTACTAGGATATGTTCTTCTCTGCTCCCTGCCAGGCCAACATCTCTGCAGGTGACCCCATTCTTGGGCCTGAAGGGACAGGGGACAGAGGGGACCAAGTGCACCTAGAGTATCCCTTGAACAGAATCAGCTGCTGTGTAGTAGACTGACATCGGCAGATGCCAGAAGCAGTATACATAGCATAGCGTCCCTTGACAGATGAGCCTATAAATCAAGTACCGTTACTCTCCATTCTATCTACATATGATCTTTATGACAAAATACAAAAGAATCATAGCATGAATAAAATTATATCCGTTATGGATGCATTCCCGAACATTTATTCTGTGAAAGATGTAGCGGTGACCCGCCTAACTGCCTGGCAATAGTTATCTCTCCTTTAGCAACTAAAACTCTTCTTCCATTCCTAAGGCTTCACAAAGACTTGTACATTGCAGTGCTAAGTAAAGGAAACTTTAAAAAATAAGTCCAAAAATTCAAATTCATCTCTTTTTTTTTTTGTAGCCTACCTTTTCAAGGCAATCTAAGTACCTTCCATGTGTAGTTTTTAGCTATGACATAGGTGTCCAGGCCCACAGATTTGTCCCCCCTTTCCTAGATATTTACATGTTATGAAAAAGTGAAAGTTCTAGTTTGTTGTAAACAGTACACATAACTTGGATGGCAGTGACTATTTGGGAATAAGTATCTTGAGCCCTCTTCCAGAAAATTATAAAATGTATAGAAAATGCAAGTATTTAGTCTGGAAAATTTTTTCTCTCTCTCTTTAAAAACAGTATTAATTAGGCATTTGAATATAATAGAATATCTTTACCAGACTCGTCTAAATAAATGATCCGAAAGGCTTTTGTCCCCATTGTATATCTTACAATGCTCAAAGGGTTAATACAAGGTATTAATTACATCAAATGGATTTTTCTAACACTAGAACTAAGCACTGAGTTATGCTCCTATCCCAGTTTTCTTCAAATCACCAAACTAGCAGAAACACTCAGATCCCACTCATTGACTTGTTCTAACTGTATACACAGAGGTTGTCCTATTCTGTAGAGACAAGGCCCAATTTTCAGAAAAAGATGACTGCCTATGCCAAATCAAAACATTTTTTTCCACTTTCTGGAATTCATTTTGTCTAAATTTTACAATTGGTAATCACCAAAAACCTGAAAACAATTCAAGAATTTCTTAGTTGTTCTTTTTTTAATTTTTTTTGGAGGGGGAGGGGTCGATATCACAAAGGTCAGCTCGGTGGTCGTGACCATTTCATCAAATTGCTCATGAAAGAGAACTGCCAACCCCTTTCACTTGTGTCCACATGGTGAGGACCAAACGTCACAGTGACCGACACACATATTTTTCTTTTCTTTTCTCACTCAAATTATCAAGAGCATAGCATTTCAGATACTTTAAATACATAGTCCGAAGAGAAAGGAAATGCGCCCTGGTCCCCGCATGGGGGTGGGGGGGCTGGGCGTGGGGGAAAGCATTCATGGTTACCATCTACAGACCATATACATTCCTGAAGGACGCTCACAGCACTAGACTAGAACAGGTTTGTTTTCACTCGTTTATGACTCCAAGGCGGACATGCTGCACACGACTCACTTTACACATGCCGCGTTAAAACCGTTTTCTTAAAAGTTCAACATCTAGCAAAAGGGACACGAACTGTGTGGTACAGCACGGGAAGAAGCAGAAAAAGGAAAACAGATGGAAAGGGGAATAAGCTCAACAGAGCAACTCCAGAGTTAGCTTTGATGATGACACACGGTACCCACAGAAGACTTTTGAAAATGGAGCCCTGTGTGTGGCAGGGAGAAACAATTTGCCAATTTAATCGCCCTCCCCCCCCAACCCCGTGATCCCCTGCCCTCCCAGTGCTCACTGTTTTCTTGGATCCTAAGTTTTGGGGGTGTATATATATATATATATATATATATATAGTGTTCAAGCTCAAATAAATCAATCTTGAGGGCTGGAAATGTCTTTTAATAATTTCCCAAATGAGTGGATTCTACCCAGTGGTTGCTCTCTGAAAAAGTAAGAAGTGTTTCCTTATTATCTCCATATTCACATAACTTAAAAGGTTCTTTTGGTATTATACTATGTAATGTCATTATAGATTATAAAATTATAAGAATCTTAGAAGTCTATAGATTATTGATTGTTAATGCTGGATTATAACCCCAGGTTAAACGTAAAGAAGCCATTTCTCCACGTATTAATAGAAGACTATTGATGGAGATTTAGTGTCCAAAGTCTTTTAGAAAAATACCAGTAGCAACAAATGATAAAAAACTGGAATAAGACTTTCGAATGATGCTCCAAATTCTTTGGACATGTGAATCATTGTAATTTAGCTTTCAAGTGAATACCCTAAGTCAGATTGGACCTGGGGTGTTCTATGTAAGGAATCTATAGCCCATTGTGGCATCCACACCATTGAGGAGGGCACAAAGGGAAATGCTGGTGCATGTGTGTACACATTCTTCACTATTAAAGATTTCTGGCACTCAACCTTTTAATCTTGTTCACATTGTGGATCAGAAAGCAATTAATTGGATTAAGTTGGAAAATGACTTCATTTTGCTAGGCTCTACCATGTTCTTCTTTAGAAAAACAGTGAACAATGGGGGGGAAGAGGTGAATAATGGAGGGTTCCAAAGACTCTCTACCTCTCATCTCCATCTAAATTTGCATGATGCAACCAGAGGCCTCTTATGGTACAAACAAATTCACCATTAAAATGAAAAGGGACAAAATGACCAAAAAATGCATTTAAAGTTTGTTAACACACAGCAAGAAATTCATAACTACATTTGGTCTAGTACAGAACATCAGTATTAAAGGAAAACAAACAACTCACAAACAAAAACAAAAACTGTCGATGTTAAAAATGAAGTGTTTTTTTTTGCCATTTTAATTTTAATTTCACTTTATTTTATTTGTAAACATTTCATAATGCACAATGAAGTGGATAAATGTTTATTGAAGCTTAGCTTAAGTTTTTTGGTGAGGGGTGCAAAAACATGTTGACATTTAGAAGGGACTAAAAGGATGATCATTTAAATGCTATTAAGATTTTTAAAAAAAGCTATGGTCCTAGTGAAGACTCCAAAAATATGCCTGATTTGTATAGCATAATATATGAATCAATTTTTAACTTTTTATACTTATAATGTTTGAAATTTCATTAGGAAAATTTAGTTGATATTGGTTTTTCGATGCGCCTAAGAAAATGAAGCAATAAATATACCATTCATTGCTTGTGTAGTTAAGTCATTTGGTATAGTAAACATGACAGATTGGTTCCTCCCCACCCCCCCAGACAAACTGGGTAAGTTCAACCCTCTAATTTTATAGGCCTTATTAGGAAATCTGCAAATTCTTGTGCTTTCCCTCATTTTTGGCTTGTTTTGTTTTGTTTTTTTGCTTATTCATTTTTCACTACTTAAGTAAATGGGTGTGCCCACATTTAAAACAAATGAATAAAAAGGATGGACCATTGAACAGAGGGACGCTGCTTCACATTGATAATATTGGGGATAGGCTCACCTTCCAAACTGGTGGCAGATGGACACCCCATTGTGCTCACACATGAGCGTCCGCATGTGTGTGCGCAAACACAAGCATACACATAGACACACACACACGCACGCACACACACACACATTTAAAAGATGCACTGCAGTAAGTACCTGCTCATTTTGTTTACTTTCTAAAATTAAAATGAGATAAGGAGGGCTTAGAAAATATGTCATGTTGCTTGGAGGTAAGGGAACCCTACTTTGAATGACACAAGTTGGTATTAAAACTAGCCTGCTACCCCACAACCCTAAGCAAATCTGATTTGTAAGAAAGTGAAGTTCAGTTCTAAACAAGAAAAACTAGGTTTACCACCACTTGGAGAGAGGAATTCAACCCTCCCTTTCTCCAACCCCCTTCCCACCCTAAATTTCCTTTGAAGAATATGTAACCTGCCCTTACTTCGGGGAATTGGAAAATGACAGGCACACCTTATTAAATGGATTTCAGTTATTCATATTAACAAAAAGTACTAAACCTTAGCTTCAGTTCTGTTTTTAAGGCACCATGTAATAGCCGAGGTACAATGATCCCTGATGTACATTCTTAAATGGCAATGGTCCATCTAGCCACCTACTCCAATCCTACCGAGTCGGGAATAAGTAAAAGTGAGGTGTGCCAGTTACACTGCCTTAGTTTTCTTCTTAAAATTTAAATCCACTTACTTTAGGAACCAGGAAATATCTTTTTTTTTTGAAGGAAATAATGACGCAGGTTGCTACATTCCTTGCATTCTATAAATTATCTTTTTAGAATAGCAGCACATTGAACTACTATTAGGAAAAAAAAAAAAGACCTGGAACAGAAGAAAGTCATCCAGATGGAATGGTTTCCTGTATGTCCAGCTCAGCATAAGTAGCATGTACACTTAAAATTAAAAAAAAAAAGTCATCACTTTTTTCAGTTTCAGTATCTAACTACAACAGCTCCACTTAACAGCAGAAAGCATCTGTGTGCAGTGGCCCCAAATACAGACTCAGTAGTATTCAAACAGAGGGACTGGTACGCAAATAATATCTAAAACTTGATGTTTAACGGAATCTTGCATTGTTAACGTGGTTTGATAATTATGTATACATGTTACGTACACATCAGCATAATATCCGGCAATTCTGTCCTTTATTCTGTGCTGCTAAATGCACAGCTCAATTTTTTTCCTCAGAGAATAATAGGTGACCTTCCCAACCCTCTAGCATTATAATAAAAACACTCTGTATTCTCCCTCCACACTCAGAAATAGTATCAAAATAGTGTCTTATGGTTCTGTCCAATGAAAAGCACCTTTCAGTGATGCATCTGCTGTCAAATGAGTATATGCCTCCAGTGTAAATCAAAGGAATTTGTTTCTTTTGATATTTCACAGAAGTGCACCTAATTAAAAAACTTACATATGAAATCATACACCATGACTAACAATTAACATTAACATATTTTTTAAACTATGAAAAAATGTAAATTACTTTTTAATTATAAGAAGACAAAAACATTGACATTAAGCTTTGCAAAAATCCTTCTTGACACCTGAAACTAAGAAAACTCTTCATATTGAGAGGCAAATGATTTGTTTACAAAAAAATTAAACAGACCTGGCAAAAATACATACACCCATTCCATTTCACAACTCCGAAAAAAGGTAATGTTCAGCACAGATAGAATTTGACAACAGTCGACCTTCAGGCTTATTCTTTTGTCAACGTAAGCCCAACATCACCAGGGTTAAATAGAATCTGGAAAAATAAGCTTTAATATTTGTTAGACTGCAGTATAGGTGTTTCCAGTGGCGCTGCACTGTCTGATAGTCTGAGTACTTGTGACAATGTGCTCGTTGTGAATGGGATTCAGAAGATTCTGCTGTACCCCACTCTCGAGGACTGGCTGTAGGCAGCCCACCTGAAATGCCTGATTCAGCTCTGTTTTCTCCCTTTTGGCTTGAGGCTCTGCAGAATCATCCAGTTCTTCATCTATTTCGCTTTCAACTTCACTGCCTTCGTCTGTACAAACAAACAAGCATGAAGACAAGAGCCAACACAAGGGCTAAAAAAAACCTTTCAGTCTTTGGATCATAAGCTAAGGGGCCCCAGTCAACAGAGACATTGAAACAACAGCAAGGAGAAAAGGATTTCCTCACACCCCACTCAGAGGAACCAAATCAATTGGGTTCTCCAGGTGGATTTATCTCCATTACTGTTAAGTGGATCCTACAGTGGCCATTTAAAACATCATAGAGAACACAATTTAATAATCATTTTCTGCGTGTTAACAACCTGGTTGCTGTTTCCTAAAAGACAGGTGGAATCATGTTAAAATAAACATCCAGGATATCCTCGAAGGGGAGAAGATACCATAGAAGAGCCACATTTGGGGTGTGAGGTGAATACGGGAGAATCAGTCCTCTCCATTCTACCTTGGGGATGGGGGGGATATGTTGGAATGGGATAGGGATGGGGTGGGGCAGGGGGCACTTTGGGGAATAAAAACTAATCCAAGAGTTTCTTTTTTATGTTTTATTATACTTTTTATATTTTATAAACACCAGAAGCAGAAGCCACTTTGTCTTTTATGGAATGCCTCCCGAGGTTATTTGTAATACAGAACTCTCTCACCCGAACTGAGGCTAAGACTCATCACCCCAGTTTACCGTACCCTAGAGGTGGCCATAAATTTGATGGGTAATTGCTCTAGTATCTACATTTATGGCCATCTCTAGGGTACATTAAACTGGGGTGATGAGTCTTGGCCTCAGTTTGGGGAAGAAACTGTACTATAGGTAACTCAGGGTAGTAGCCCATTAGAGATGAAGTGTTCTTGTTCATTAATATTCTGGCTCCATTAGTGGGATAGTAATGAAAAGTGCATTGTATTTTTACATTCTATTCTTAGAAAATTCTCTAAGACTAGGCTTTAGAGCATTGTGTTGTTATTGGGACTTTCCTCATTGAGAGTTTTAAATAAAATTATGGGTTCAATTTTTGCGTTCATGTTGCATGTGTGTTGTGAGTGTGTGTGTATAAATTATAAGGACAAAAATGAATAATGTAAAGTTCAAAGACATTTTATCTAAGAAAAGGCAGTATGTTATAGAATAAGGAGAGCTGGATTGTGAATAGGAAATCACATAACCTACCCAGGTCTCAGTTTCTTCAACTGTAAAATTAAGTGGTTGGGCAATAGGGATCTCTAAGTTCCCTTACAACTCTAAAATTCAGTGAATCCAACATCCTTTTAAAGGAGAAAAGCCTAAACCTTCTGTAGTTTAATTTTCTAAAAAAAATAAGGCAGTATAGACAAATTCTATATTTTTTCTACTTCTAAAAGAATATCGCAGCCAAGAAAATATTAGTATAATATTTTAAAATATTTACCTTTATCCATATTTCCAGGGGATACAGCATTTAAATCACCAAACTGCAAAACAATAGGCATTTATAGAATAGTCAGCACAAAACAGAATAAGAAATAAAAGATATTCTTTATATCATCTTTGAAAAAATGTCAAAATTGTTAAAGTTGAATTTACAACTAAATATCCATTTGGCAGAAC
The DNA here is from genome assembly GCF_016433145.1 of Gracilinanus agilis. NCBI lineage: Eukaryota > Metazoa > Chordata > Mammalia > Didelphimorphia > Didelphidae > Gracilinanus > Gracilinanus agilis. The sequence goes on along the minus strand of NC_058130.1, from coordinate 127,614,424 downwards.
TAACCATTTTGTAACAAGGTAAATTATAAGTTTTTCTATTCTTTGTTTTTGCTGGTCTGTTTTGCACTTTAAAAATTATGTAGAGATCAGGATCCATTAACTCAAATTCTTCAGATTAAGATGAATATTCTAATGAATTCTGGAAAAGATTGGACCAAGTAAGATATTCCAGGCTCAAAATAAGCAAGCAACCCTCTAACCCTATATCTTAATTAATCACTGGAAAATTAACCACTCAAAAATCTCTCTCCATTAAAGAAAGCCAATATAGTAGAACATTAATTTTTAAAACCTTTCTTTTTTTTATACTAATGAAAAGCCTGTTAGGGAATTAACATGGTTAGAATAGTAGAGGTTCTTAATCTAGGGTAGATGTGTTTTAGGGGGTCTGTGAACTTGTATGGGAACAAGTAGATTTTTATTTTCACTAACCTTTGCCTTCTTTTGTATTCCTATGCATTTATTTATTTTTTAAAAAAAAACATTACTTGGAAAAGTGGTTGCTAGAGAGGTCATCAGATTGCTTAAGGGGTCCAAAACGCACAAGAAAGGCTAAGAATCTCTGGTTTAAAAGCTTATGAAGGTGTTAATTTGGATCTCTTTTTTACCATGATAACTTGTTACTAAGATTCAATAAAGGGATACATTTTTAAAAGTGCCTGTAACATCACCAGTGGAAGCACAAGGGTTTGAGACAATGGAGAAAACATTATGGAGATAACCATATAATAAGTTCTCTGCTAGGATTTTCAGCCAGACATATTGACTAAGTGCCTGCTACTTGCAAAGCACTGGCCTGTGGTATTGGGGAAACAAAAGTGGAAAATGACACATTTTGAGTCATCTCCTTAACATTCTTAAGTGAGAAAACACACTTGGAAGTCTGGGAACAAAGACTATTAAGTGAACAACTGAGCAAGAATCTGACACAACAGAAGGATCACAGAAAGAAAACCTTTGACTTAAAAGTTTTCATGTTTTGAGTACTAAGAGATTTTAAAATCTGAATATTTGTTTGTCATTACCAAAAATCCAGATCTCCTGACCAGTTTATAAATGGATTTGTTTGATGAAAATATGGAGGTTTCAACTTTTAAATTTACATGATCTGATGTGTCTCTCTCTGCCAGGGTGTACTCTGAAATAATAAGGCTCATTTCTAAACAACACCTAGGGTTTATATGTTCCAATTAATGGTGGACATAAAACTCACTCACTCATTTATTCACTAACTGTAACTAACTTGAGAGTCCATACATTTGAGTAAGGATTATCCAAGACATTTTTGGAACTCTTGAAATTGCCTTCAGGGCCAATTTATAAATGGCACAAGATGAATCAACTTTTATTAATTTGTAGTTAGTTACACCTGGGTCTTCACCCTCAGGTGGTAAAATCTTACTTACTTGATCACTTATTATAGCCATAAGATTTAGTTCTTAGTTTTTAACTGCTTCCAAAAATCAAGTCAACTCTGGTTAGTTAGCTGTTACCTATATTCATGACTGTCCACCTTCCATCTCTATGCCCTTCCCCAGGTAGGTCTCCATGCCTGGAATGCACACCTTCCTTACCTCTAATTAATAGGATTCCCAGCTTCCTTCAGAGCATAGTTCAGTTCCTACCACCTACCTATAATGAGGCTTTTATTAATTCTCCTGCTTATTAGTACTCTCTTGCTTCTGAAACTATTTTGTATTTTCCTGTGTAGATATCATCTCTATCCAACAAAATGTAAGTTCTTAAATGGGCCCTTTAATTTTTGCCTCTCATTCCTTCACACAGTGCATTGACACACAGAAAGGCTTAAGAAAGACTGATTAGATGGAAATGAATCCTGAAAGGATGCACATTTGCCACTGAGTATATCTGAAAGAATGTATTCCAGGTTCTCTCAAAAGTGCTAAGATGGAGAGCCACAGAGGTCTGAAGCTGTTGCAGGCAGGGAGAGATGTTGACAACTCTCATTCAATTCACCTATCTGACTTCATATACACACACACACACACACACACACACACACACACACACATATATGTTAAAAGAAATTGGCCACATTACTCCAGAGTTGCACCTGGTTAACTAAATAGTCAGAAATTCTGAGTTGTTCCTGTTCATTGGGGTCACTTATTGTGATCATGACAACCAACTCAGACAGAGCAGCATTTCTGGGAAACTTGAATTAGATGAGGGCCTGATTTCTCTAACCATGAGCAGACAAGATAAGAAATGAATAGGAGGGGCTGTTGGTTTATAGTGCCAGTTTCTGCTGAATATTTAGTCTTTTGAGGATTATGGGCAGAAAAATTCTAAAGCAGGGAGGGCTACTTGGCATGGATGTATTTCTTTCATTGCAAGGATATTCTTGATGGGCAATTCAACTGAAATGGATTTCAGAGGAAATCCTATCTACCTGTTCTAGACTACTGACTACCTGTGTGACCTCAGACAAGTCACTTTACCTTTCTGGGCTTTAGTTTCCTCCCTCGTAAAATAAGGGGGCCAATTAGATGATGCCTCTAAGATCCTTTCTAGCTCTGTCTATGATTCTCTGAACTCAAGTGATGGGGGAAATTCATTCCCTTCTGAGGTAGACTATGTCCCTTTTAGCCTACAACATTGCTACAAAAGCTGAATGCATCTGTAACTTGCTCTTTTCTCAGAACATTTTTCTCAATGCTTTGCGTGAAGGCACTACTGGCATGCTTATTAGACTGACAGAGAACATCAAATTGGGAGAGATAGGTAATAGGTTAGATGGCAGAATCAGGATTCAAAAAGATCCTGACAAGGCTAGAGATGGGCTAGTTATAGTAAGAGAGAATTTAATAGACCTCGACCTAAAGTCTTTCATTTGGTTTCATGGGTCATGAAACCATGTTATTGCTTCATTCTTCCATGACAAAATCAGGATCCAAATTATAATGACATTAGGATGGGAAATCTAATAAGGTGAAATGTCATAATGAGAATTTTAAGATTTATCTCTAGGCTCTGACAATTAACTGCATACATACGAGATGGGGGAGGTAGAACTATAAAATAGTTTTATATCAAAATTACCTGAAACACAAGCTCAATAGGAGTCAACATTGAAAAAAAAAAGGAATGCGTTCTTCAAAAAGATGATGATGGTTGAGAGGATTCAGCATCAGTTTTAAATCCCCATGGAAGGGGCTAGATGGAGGGCATCACACTGACTACTATAGAATTTATGATTTAAATTTGATGTATATGAAGAATGTTATCACAGTTTCCTCTGGGAAATCTTCAGAAGCACACATCTTTTCCATTCATTGGAACAGAGAACAATTGGTATAATTGAAAAGAATGTATAGTAAAAGTGGTCTTTTTTTTAAAGGCACAGACACACAACTAGAATAATGTATATTAAGATATATAACAATTATATATAGTCAGTAATTTAGAAGATTTTTTGAGGTTGGGAATGGGAAGTATGAAATAGAGACTAAATATTTCAGATGGATACCAGTACTTCAAAAGAAATCTGGCCAATAATATTTTCATAAATATTATGTAAATCTCTCTTACAGATATTTATTTTATGTTTTCATATTGTCCCAAATTAAATTATTTCATTACATAATGAGATGATATTTAACATTATAATTTCTCTTACTACTAATACTAGTTCACTGGTTTAAACGTCTATAAATGTGTTAGAATGGCATAAAGTAGGTAGGAATGTTTGTTTATATTTACTGTACACTTGCTTACCACATCTATGGAGAGGGAGCAGGGTGTAGTGGAAGGACAGTTAGACTTGGAAGCAAAAGAGATCTGTGTTCAAATCCCAATTCAGATACTTAGTATATGACCATGGGCAAATCACTTAACCTCTTTGAGTCACCTAGCTAGTGTAAATATAGTCCTCAGTTTAAAGAGAAGGTACCTTAGGCTCAGAGAAATTAAATTACATCTATCCAGGGGCTCACACCTGGTCACTGTCAGAGCTATTATTGGAATGTAGGCATCCTGGCTCCACTAGGTTTCTATTGTTGTTTTGCAGTTGTATACGTGAATATATGCATGGGTGTATACATAAATACACACACACACACACACACACACACACACACACACACACACATATATATATATATATATATATATATAGGAACACATGTATATTTTGTATATACAGACAGGTGTGTATATATGTATGCATACATATATTTAAGTCAGCTTCCTTTAGTGATCATCCTTTCTCAGCTATCAGTGTGATATTGTGGAAGAAGCACTGGAGTTAGAAGTCTTGAATTATCACCTCAGTTCTGGTATATAGAAGCTGTGTGGCTTTGGGTAAGTCACTTAGCTTCTCTGATATTCAGTTTCCTCATTTGTAAAATAAATGGGCTAAGGTAGATCTTTAATCTTAAGAACCCTCTGAGATCTATGACTTTAAACTTATCACTTTCAAAGGAAAAACAAATTAAAAAAATAAAGATGCCTATAGAAATGTCTGAATTAATTTCTAGCCTTTGGTTGTGACAGAGTGCTCTTTATATTTTAATTTTAGCTATTAATTTTTATATACTTCACTATTCCAGTCATTCTACCCCCACCCTTTCCACAAGTTCTTTATTATATATTCCTTTCATTCTAGCTTGTTAAAGATTTAATTCAAGTCTAGCTATGAATGTCTGGTTAAGATCTAATTTATGTTTATGTTCCTTCTCTAATGTTTCCGTTTTCTTTTCTAATTGACTTATTTTCTCCATTCTTTTTTGGTTGTTTGTGTTTTGCAAAGCACTGAATTAGTTTGCCTCTGATTACCACTTTGGCTATAGCCCAAAGAATACTGTTGGATTCCTTGTAATTCTGTGATTTATTTGTCTGAATGTTAAAAAAAAACAACAAATCCAAACTGTCTACAGGCTATTCCTCCTCCTCCTCCCAGCACTTTCCAATACAACGTCATTAAATCCTTCATGACCCTTTATTTAATTTGTTAGGTTATCTTTAATTAACATTTTTATATTGCTGTCATCTAAAAAAAATGAGTGGGCCTAATTTCATATTTTATCATTTAATTTAAATTCAAGTCAGTTTAACCATTTCTTAAACACCTACTATGTGCAAGGCACCAACAAAAAAAAAAAAACCTGTTCTCCTTAAAGAAATGGGGTGTGAGGATGAGAAGGGGAGGGTTAGATACAGAATACGCACAAGCAAGTACAGTACACGATAGTTTGAGGAGAGTGTATTAGTATCTGCAGAGCCCAGGAAAGGCTCCATTGGAGAGGAATCTGAACAAAACTGAGACTCGAAGGGAGAAAAGGATTTTGAATGGCAGAATTAAGGAGGGAGTGCATTCCAAACATGAGGAAAAGCCGACATGAATGGAGAGAGACAGGAGGAAGAATGATGAATGAAGGGAACAATCAGTAGTACAACTTGGCTAGTACTTATGAGTATATGAAGAAGTATATGAACCTGTGAGTATAGAAAAAGAACAGAAATAGGAAATGAGGCTGGGAGGGCCAGATGGCAGAGGCCTTACATTCCAGGCTAAAGAGTCAGGATTTTATGCTGGAGATAAAAGGGAAGTCACTGGAGATCTTTAAGAAAGTGAGTGATAAGGTCAGGTTTGGGCCTTAAGAAGGCTCTTGGCAGTGAGTGGGAGGATAGAGGGGAGAAAAAAGAAGCTGAAATTAGGGAGACTAATTAGAAGACTATTTCAGGCCTGGTGAAAGGTGATGGATACCTGAACTTGGTTTCATTTTGTTAATTGCTTGGTGAATACACATGAAAGGGATGGATGAGGGAGATTGTAGATATAGACCATGTGCAATCGAGTCTATGGAAGGGGATGAATGGGAGAGGGAACAAACAGTCAGGGAGAGCCCAAGGTTATGGGCCCAGGTATGTGGGAGGATGGTAGTAACCTTAATGCATACAAGGAAGTTTGGAGGAGAATTCAATTTAAGGAGGAAGTGGGGAATAATAAGTTTTGGATACAAAAGGTTTGAGATATCTATGAGACATTCAGGAGTTGTATGGTAGTCAGCTGATGATGTGAAAATGGAAATCAGGAGATTGGGAATGGATTTATAGTTTTGGCAGTCATCTATATGGAGATAATAGTTAACCCTATTGATATTACTTCAGATCATTTCAGAAAGGAGTAGCAAGAAAAAAGAAGCTGAAATTAGGGAGACTAATTAGAAAACTATTTCAGGCCTGGTGAAAGGTGACAGATACCTGAACTTGGTTTCATTTTGTTAATTGATGATAATCCAGTAAAGATGTCTCAGAAAAACAGGTAGGAGGACCAAGAGAGTAGTGTCAAAGAAGCCAAGAAAAGAGAGCATACAGGAGGTGAAGGAGAATGAAGACTGAGAAAAAGCCACTGGGTTTATCAGTTAAATTATTGGAGTCATGAAAAGATGGTCTAAATTACTAATGACAGAGAGGCAATATGGAACAGTGAATAGGGAGCTGGTCTTGGAGCCAGGAAGACCTGACTTCAGGTCTCAGCTCTGTCATATATTGGCTGTGCTACCCTGGGCAAGTTGTTTAACTTCTCAGTGATCTAGGTAGCTCTCTAGGTTGCAGAGAAGGTGCTGGCTTCATCATTGAAATCACATGTCAGTCTCTATTGCCATCTCTATCTCTAATAAGAAAAATACAAATTAAAATAACATGCCACAGGTTTCACAACATTTCAAATCAAATTCACAAAGAACATAAAAAAATAGAAACGGGCAAGTTAAGGGCTTTGGAAAGACAGAAACTAATATTCTTTTGGTGTAGCTATGTATTTATCTATTCATTTTGGAAAATGATTTGGAATTATGTAAGAAACATCACTTAAATTGCACATACCATTTAACTCAATAATTCAATTGTGGGAAGCCAATAAGAGAACAGATAAAAATCTGAGTCTCCTCTTTTGACCCCTTTTGTGATCCTTGTGATTTCTTGTTGAAAAGTATTGTGGCCTTATTGAAAAGCTTTACATTCCTAGCAAACCTGAATTTAAAGGGTTAACACTGTTCCCCTTTAACCAGGAATGCTGCTGCCAAGGCCAAAATCTTAGCAAGGGGGCAATTCAACCCTGAGAAATATACTCCCAACTTGGCTTCCTCATAAGAAGCCAGTCAAAATTCAGCCTTGGCCTTGGTCTATTCTGAAGTCAATGTTTTATGTTTTGATGTGACATAATTTGTAACTTCTGCGCATCTGCAAAGTTTGGGGGGTGTTCTTTTGTGTGAAATGAGTCTTGAAATATATATAATAAACTCCATGCTCCTGGAGCCAGAGCTAGAAGCATGAGGGAAAAGACAACTCCCTTGTCCAGTCCTTATTTCCTTATCAACTAAACTGTCCTTATCAGATTATCAGAGATGATAAAGAGATCTAGACACTCCACTACTGGAAATGAGGTAAAAGAGAAAAGAAAGGTTTTATATATATATGTATATATACATATATATATATATATCTCAAAAGATTTAGAGCAGCACTTTTTAATGTATCAAAAATGGATGAAAAGTAGGTGCTCATATATGTGTTATATATTATATATCATATATACACACACACATTTCCTTTCTCCTCCTATTGATATTATTCTGATTTTCTATGAAATTTTCATTTCTGCCTTCCCTCTGACTTCACACATAGACCATTCTGTATTGTACTTTCATAATGCATTGATCCCTCTCAATTATGTATTAGAGATACCATGGCATAGTGGATGGAGGTTCAGCTTTGGAAGCAAGAATGCCATCTCAGATCATATTAGTTGTGTGACCATGGCTAAAAGTTGCTTCTCAGTGACTTAGGCAATTTTTGAATACTCTTAACTTGCAGAAAAGTGCTGATTTGCATCATTGGAAGGAATTTCCACACTAGGAGTTACCCTAGAGACCAGTGAAATCAGAGGTCTGGATGCTCCCCTCCCCTAAGTACATTTTGTAACCATCTGTTGGTGCCATCAACCCTTATTGTCAGACTAAAGACTACTTTAGGGTACAGGCAATATCTTGTTTAAACATTAAGTTCTGTAGGCTGAAGGTGCTTAATAAATTGAAGAGGAAACACAGAACTTTCTGACTATGATTTTTATAGAATCCTTTTCATATTTTCAACAAAAATGTAACTAAAAATTAATGACCCAGCTTTGGTAATAAAACTCAGTATTTGAAGTTTCTTATGCCACACATTTAGACAAAGTATCATGAAATCAGCTCTACTCTTAATCTTTATGATCAAGGAAGCAGGCAATAACAATTTTATTCCTATTTTGGGTGGGGTTTTAAATGGTGAAAGTGTTTTGTGGTGGGAAAGACAGCTAAATAATCTAACTCCCTAGAGTTGTATTAGTCTGCTACAATGAGCTCTCACTTGGCTCTTACTCTCTCTTCCTTTCCAACACAATCAGCTATTATATCTAGAAGGAATAAAAAGCCCAGGTTAGGAATGCCAGCCCAAAGTACTGGGGCTCTCCTGGTTTTATATGTTGGTTAAAAGCAGAATTGAGATGGGGAGATCATTTGGTTGCCTCTTTAGGGCAACTTGAAGCAACCATCTCTCTTTGCTTTCCCATACCAACTGCCTTGCCTCCTTGCTTGTGTTAGCACTTACTTGTGATTCTCTTGAGCCCTACCACTTCATTTTTTAAATCATGGTACTGTGGTAGAAAACTACCATCAAGCTTCCATAGACATTTTGAACAACAAACATGAATTCCTTCCTGTCAACTTAGACTTTCTTTGCCCAATATACTTCAGCATGGATAAAATATTTGTCAATGGTTTGATGGCAGCAGAAGTAAAAGCAGAAAGGATATCTTTTAAGACCACCACCTAACCAAGCACCATTTTTTCCTCCATTGGCAGCAGGTGGTAAAACCCTTCATGAGACTAAAGTGTACCCTCCAGGGTAATGTGTGCCTACATAGTAAAGCAGGCACTAGGTGGAGCTGTCAGTCCTTAGTCTAAGACTTAAGGATATTTCTCCAAAACTGAGTCCCCTCATTAGGCAATGCAGATAACCAGAAAGCCACCTGGAGGGACTAGAAGAGCCCCTTCCTCCCTCTGGTAGGCAGAAAATCAGATGGTGGGTTTTTTTGGACAGAAGGGGGGCTAGAAATTTGTCTTAGAACTTGGCATTCATCAGCTCTTTTAATTCCCTTAAATAACTTGAATGTCTTAAATTTTAGTTTTTCTTCTCTCTAACTCCACCACTTTTTGAGAACACGGACCCATAGGGTTTAACAGCCAGAGAGGACCATACACCGACCGACCTATTCAACGCCACCATTTTAATGATAAAGTTACTATGATTCAAGGAGGGTGATTTTTTACAAATAGTCAAAGTCAGGAATCAAACTCAGATATCTGTCTCAGAGCTGATCAAATGATTAACAAACATTTATTAAATACTCTATGCTCGGCACTGTGCTAAGAGCTGGAATCAGTGTTCGATCCACTATATATACTACTGATTTTCCCACCTGCTTCTGATAGGCATATCCCATCTGGAGGGGGTTACTCTTTTCCCCCCTATAGGTATCTATTCTCCAAGGGCAGACATGGTTAATGCCCAGCCTCCTAACTGACGGGCAACTGGAGATTTAACACCAATTAGGACCTCTGTTGACTAGCACACCTTCAGGCCAAAGTTTCTCCATCCCTCTGAGAGGAGGCTGCGGCACCGAGCCAGAAGTGTTGAGAAGCTGGTGAAGGAAGCTAACAAGCCCCTAGTGCTGAGGCACTACAGGGATATGGCATGTGACCTGGACATGACTGCACAGGCCCTTTTCTGAAATTCGAGAGGAGGGAAGAATGGGATAAAAGGCATTGAGGAACATTAAAAAAAAAACAACCACAAGATGAAGTTTCAGGACTACAGCTTAGGATCTGGGTTTGTGTACATTTCAGACAGTGCAGGTACATTTGAATTACATTCCACACTCATAAAGTGAGAACTATTGATGTAGCATGCCCCATCCCAAAGAGACAGGTCAATTGCTTTGCTGATTTGCTTAGTACCCTGGATTCTGATTTAGTTTTTGGAGACCTGATTTCTAGTGTCCATTCTGCTACAGAGCAGCTGTGTGGCTACTGTTAAGTCACTTGGTCTCCTGGGTCTGTTTCCTCGCCTGTAAAATAAGGGAGTGAAATGGCATGAGCTAGAAGCGCTTGTTCTGCTATGAAAAGTCTGTATTTGTTGTGTTTCTCAAAGCAGTGTCTACCTGTACCTCTTCTACTAGACAGGGGGAGACAGATGCAGATGCAGATGCAAATGCAAAAGCAAAATACTAATAGAAAATAGAAAAAATAGAAAAATAATAGAAAAATTAGTTTCTATTTGACTTTGATCCATGGATGGTTGTGGAAGTGGTAAAGGGTGTGAACCTTTTGTTATATGGTAGTAGAGTTAGTTTCCAAAGTATGTTTTGCTTAGGCAAATGCTCAAATGAGTTTCCAGTTTCAAATTCATTTGCACATATTGGCCAAATGGAACAGTGAGAGGGGAGGCAATTCAGCGGAATGCAAAAAGTAATTTTGGAATAGAATTATGGGGAAGTTCAATCCACAAACACTCACTGTACTATAGGGAATGCAGAAGAGTCACATGGTCATAGAGTTGGAACCCTAAAATCAAACTATTTACAGAGATAATTTTCAAAGATGTTACATGTGGTGAGGAAACCATCTACTGATACTTTCACTTCTGGCAAAGGCCTCTCACAGCTTCTTTGCTATCTTAAGAGCACAAGCAACTTTCCTTTGGAAACCATAGTCAGGGTGGGGGCTTTGGGAAAAACAGAATTATTCAGACAGCAATCTGAATTCTATATAATCACAGTCATAATTCATTCCTGTCAATTCTCCCATTTAATTCAATGCAGCAGGTAATTATGGAACAGTCATTACATGCTAAAATAAATAAATTATTCCATATGCAATTCTTAGTATGATCCTTGACTACAATGGCCTAATAACCATTGAACTGGCTTTCTTCAGATCCGATTTTCCTTGAAAAATCCAACCTTATTTAACCCAATTCAACTAAATGAATCTTTTTTTGTTCTATGGAATATCATTAAAAAAATCCTATTTCTTTGTGATCACTTTTATCACACTTCTTAGCTTCTATGGGTTTTGGTCTCTTTTAAAATGGCTGCACTAAAAATGCACTGGTTTGATTTTATTTTATTCTGGTTCTGAAATAAATGGCAAAACTTTGTGGCTAGATCACAAATCATTTAATGTGACTAAACTGAAAGTTTTCTTCATAGATGAGATCCTACTTGCCCACAGAATTCTGTAACTTTCTATTAGAATGTCGATTTTTACACTGATAATCAAGGTTTCAATAGTGAATGTATAAGTTCAGAACTAGAGAATCTTGCATCATTTGCCACAGTCTTTTTCTTTTGCAGATGAGAAACCAAAGTCCCGAGAGATTAAGTGACTTGCTTAAGCTTGTTAGTGGGAGGAGTGAGACTAGAACCCAGGTCTCCTGAGTCAATCTAGTTTTTTAAATGGAAAGTAGCAATTGTACTTTATCCACATTGCCATGATACCTGCATATAGCTTCGGTGCAACATCACAGAAACATTAAAAACTTGGATTAGTAGATACAAATATAAAGGGCTTCCAAGGCATATTTTCCCAAGGTAACCATGTCTTCAAAAGTAGTGTTCTTAAATACCTTCACTTTTTTGAGTTGTGTATGTATAATTAAAGTCAAATGTTTTTTACATGACAGTAAACTTATATTTATAGTCTAAAAGCCCAGAAAGTTCAACTAGTGATAATTTTTCTGCTCTTCTTAGAAAAGAAAGGGAAATTGACAGATAAACACAGTTATCAGGGATTTATTTTTCAAAAAAAAATTTCAGGGCATATTATCAAATCAATATAGATTCAGTCCAATCTTTCACACCTCCTATGTGATTACTGCTGTATAATAATAGCTGATGTTCATAATTATAACCCTGAGGTCTTGCAAAACCAGGAAGTGACTTCTGAGTCATTAAAAAAAGATTAGATTGTGTTTAGTATAGTTCTGCATTAAGTAGATTTCATAAGTGCTATTTTAAAAATTGGTAATGCATATGTGCTATATATACATGGTGAGACTTACCCAAAACACTAAATTATCCAGAACATCACGGGTTCTAGATAAATGGGAGTTTGCTATCTTTGTTTTTTTTAAAATAGTTAAAAAATTACAGGGATGAATTTTTATCAGTTTCCTTAGAGTTTTCAACATCTTGTTTAAAGGTGAGTTTTCTACCTTTTTATATGCAAAAGCTGTTAGAATAAATGCTTTGCATTTTGCAAAAGGTTGCTTTGTTTGAAGTATTCAAGCTCTCTTTATGAGAAATATGAAATCTATGCATCACTCAATAGAAATTATCTTTTGGTTCAGTTTTAAAGGATGGTGAGCGGCTGGTATATATGTCATCACACAGTTAAACAGTGTGTCTTATGACTTATTTAACAGGTGTGTAGACAGATGCAACCTGTTTTTTATATTTTATCCCAACTTTAAAAATTTTCACCATTGCCAGAAGGCCACTGGGCATCTGCACAAAATTTAAACGAAAATAAAAATTTATATAAAATCCAGCAGTAAACAATTTCTTACTCATCTACTTTTCTCCTTATGACTAAAAAATCCGAACAAACGGAATTTCTCAGATATTTTAATAAGTTGTATAAATGTGGCAGGTGGTCATCTAGAAGAATATTTTTCTTGGGCTTATAAGGCTATTTCTAGTTAGGAGTTTAACAGTATGATGGTCTCTTTTGCCACTGTGGAAAATAAAGATATTACTATAGAGATAAGCATGTTTGTGCTATAATTGTTTTGTAGAAAAGAGATACACACATATGTATTTGTCCTAGCAAAGCTATGTCTAGATAGACAGCCTAGATATTATTGAGAAGTTAGAGTTTGCTTAAATATAGAAAAAAAATTCTTCACTTAAAATTTAAAAATTAGTAATACTAATGAAAATTATTTTTTGAGTTTTTAAAAAATGTTATTCAAGACAAAAATAACTTTTATCACTTAAAGCTTTTTTAAAAGTCAAAGTTTTAAAGAATGTTAACAATTCTTTTTAAATCTCCTTTTTAGAACAACTGCATTTGCCAAAATGATACTGGCCAAGGCAGTTGAGCAAATATTTTCATTTAGATTATAATACAAACTTACTTTCAGGAGAGATCTTGTTTGAATTTTTCCATGTAATAAAACAGTAAAATATCATAGAATAGAAGCAAAGTAGAAAAGGGATTGTCAATAAATTTCTATGCAAATTGCCATTCTGGTGAAAAGTAGGAGCTATGGTTTAGAGAAACCAGTCAGAAAGAATTGAAGAGGGTCTTGTCTTCCCAGAGAAAACATTCTGACTTTTAGTGTCTGAAAAGCTTAGTTTTAGTAGGAGTACTCATTCTGACTGAAAGGTGGCAAGAGAAGTTATTGATATAACCAAATAAAGTAGAGAGTTTTAGAGATTAAAATTAATACCTTGGGCTGCCTGCCACTCAAAAGTGAATGGATTGCTAAGCTGAATTTAGAAGATAATGGATGAACCATGACAAAAGGTGTTTTCACAACATATCCAAGTAGCAGCTTTACTTAAGGAAAAAAATCAGTGATAAATGAAAGTATACATATGAGGAAACACAGATCACTTGGATAAAAACCACAGATGTCACAGCAGTCATAAAATATGGATCTATTCCATGACAATAATAATGTGGAAGATACTGCAATAGGCCTGCGAAGGAGAAGTACAAAAATAATAACAAAATAATCCCCTGTCCTCAAGGAACTTACATTATGGTGAGGAGATATAAGAAATATACAGATGATACAAAGTAAATAAGAAGGGAGAGAACATTAATAATCAGGAGTCCAGGAAGACTCTGTTGAATAAGTCTCAATGTGTCCTAAATATTGAAGAAAAATATTCTGAAAAGGCAAAGATGAGGAGAAAGTCCCTCAGAGATGAAGAGAGACAGAAGATGCAATGTCATATTTGAAGGATGGTTGGAATACAGTGTAAAGAGTAATCATATGAAAAGGGAAGTTTATACCAGATGTAACAGCAACATGGACTTATAGATCACCCAAGTCATATGCTCACTATTGAGGGAGAAGGATAGATGACATCTGGATAAACTAAGTGTTACACTGGTAGTGTCAAGGAATTAAGCGAATGAAAGGAAGGAATCTAGTGCATGGTGGATGTTCTCTATAAAACTTGTGAAAATACATAGTTTAAAAACTGGACAGAATGTGAAGGCATGAATGAATTGTGACTGGCACTTAGGAGAAGTACCAACACCAATAGAATTAGAGCTCCAACAAGATAATATTCAAGAATTATATCATGGTTGAGGTATAAATTCTACTGGAATAACTAAGAAGCAAACTTTCCAAAAGAAAATCCTTACAATACCACCCCCATCTGAAGCTCCATCTTCAGGAGACAGGAAGGACTGAGCTGAGAGCTATTTCTAAAAGAAGTGGAGCAGGTAGCACTGAAAAAGACATATAATGGTAAAAGGGGTATAACACACATACTACAAATATCCAAAGGAGTATGGGAATAAACTCCCACTGCTGACAATAATGGCCATCTGAACTAGAAGACCTGAATGAGCTTTGTTCCTAAGACAGGACAAACTGTTTGAGCTATGCTTTTGAGGTCACTAGGATACTTTTGCTAGTACCCTAGGAATTCAAATGACCTAAGACTAGAAGGGAGTGAGAAAGCTATTTTTTTTCAGATATGGTTTTCAAGGAGGCCTGGTGGAAAGGTATGGGGAAACCAGGAAGCAGTGGCTCACTTATATTTTCTCTGCTCCCCCACCATTGGAGAGCCAATTTGAAGTGAGAAAAGTGACACAGGAGCCAGACAGTAGTGCGAGGCATCAGTTTTCTGTGATGAGACCCAGGGTGTCAAATTAGCCTTAATTGCGACTGGTTACCCTAGCAGCCTTTCTAGCAAGCTGGTCAGTTCTGTAGCAAGAACTTTAAAATCGAGGGGAGTTTTACAGGTCTTTCAACCTCACAAGAGGCATTTAATGCTGAATTTTCTCACATTCTCAGTTTCTGCTTATGTCTCTGCCTCATGTAACAATCTGCCAATGTGTTACAGAAAGTATTGGCACACACAGATAAAACAATGTAATAGTCAATATTGAAATTGTGGTTCTATTTAGTTTTTACCACCTAATGCTGCCTACACAAATATCCTTGGAAGCTGCTAACTCTTCATATTATATAAGCTACTCATGCCCACTTTCTATGTCCCTTTGAGGTATAAGGTAAAGGTATAAGGATCTCTCATCAGGCTTATTCACATAGCATTAATGAGAAGCCCTGTTACCATTACATCCTGTTCATCCTTTTAAAAAGTCCCAGGAGGATTTGATGTGGTTGATCAATATGTCAAGCACACTAAAGGGCATGCTGATTTTAGAAGATGTAGGTTATCCTGGCACTAGAAATTTTGAAATACTTACCTTATATTTAGATAACACTGGCACCTTGATAATCAACCAGGAAATGAAAAAAAAATAACTGAAAACAGAGGCAGGTGGGAAAGGTAAAAACTAAGAGAATTTCAAAGATGATATGGCTGACTCCTAAAACTGAACAACTGCAGTGCTTCTTGCCTAGTCACATGCATACAAATTTGTCTTCTCTTGGGTATATTTACCTTTGGAGAAAAGCCCCAAAGTATATAATTTTGGAGAGAAAAAAACAGTATAAAAAGGCAGTATCTTGAAGCACTACATCAATGTGATCTTTATTTTATGTGGATTGTAATATTTGGAGCAATCATTGAGATTAGTGCTTCAAAAACATAAAATAATGTCATTAAAATAAGAATAATCCACTAATTTTCATTTTCCATCTATTCCTACTTAAGGGCAGGAGTCAAATATATAGCAAAAACATGTATTCTTTGTTTAGTAGAACTCAGGTAGTTACTAATCCAAGTAAAGTATATCAGCTTTCCTCTTGATTATGCTAAATGATCCATGGTTTTATTAACTAACAATTTTTGCTTAGAAATGTTGAAGAACAGATTTTCATTGTCATGCAGATTATTTTGATGAAAGGAATTCTTAATTACTTTGTTTTGTCCTGAGCATGATGAACACACTTTTAGCTCTTTGACACTGAAAAAGGTAGGGTTATCTTTGCTTTACCTTTTTAACTTTAAGTGATTATTTTCTTTCCTGAGTCATAAGTCCTTCTTAGTTCCATCCCACCCTGCCCCACCACCCAACATTTTCAGATAATTGTTGAAATTGGATATCCAAAATGAATAACAGGGTAGAACTCTTCTGGTCTCTCTTACCTCGCCCATGACTGCTATAGGTGTCTCTCCCGTTGCCTGAGCAACACGATGTTCTACTAAGTAAAACATATACTCATCGTAGAGCAGACGGATCAGGTGGAATGAGCCAAAGCTAGCAGCACTGCGCAAGGTGAGATCCCGAATAACCATTGAACTGTTCCAAGAGAAAAGATACACAGGCAACCAATGTTACAGGCAGCCAAAATGACAGTCAACTGGTATGACCCATTTATGGCAGAAACTTAAAACAGATTCTGTGATTGGTGGCCTTTAAAGTGAAAAGGAAAGAATTTTGTTATTGAAAAGTACGGTTGGCTCAGATAGTAGGGTGCTAATGTGGCCTTAGTGGTTGGTTTAATGCTTACTGGGTCATATTGCAGAGAAAATAAAGAACTGTGCTACAGTTCAATATGTCACTCTCTAAATATGATGGGAACTGATAATGATATGAAAGGCACTGTAGAGTGAAGAAAGATAACTGTTTTGGAGTCAGAAGACTTGGGTTTGAGTTCTGGATCTGATTGAGTTTGAACTAAAAAACTTCTAAAGTCCCTTCTAATTTTAGATCCAATAATCATAGCTATTCAAATAATTAAAACTATAATCTGCAAGGATGTTAGTTTTTTCCTACCTTACTCAAGCTAGGTAACATGGTATATTGTCACAACTTGTCAGAATTAAAATAAATTATTTTTGGAAATGGAGAAACACAGAAACATTATATTTGCTCCTATGTATAACTTTCTGGGTAAGCATTTTTTAAAAGCTAAGTCTATTGGCCATAGAAAAGGGCTGGCAGTTATAAGCTCATAGGGTTGAGAGCTGGAAAGATCTTTTGGAATCAACTACTTCAACTTCTTTATTCTATCTACAAAGGAGAAAATTAAGGCCTAGAAAACGGAAGTGATTTGCCAAGGACATACAGCCTTTAGGTAGCAAATCTGGGATTGAAAAAAATGGGACTTTGGAATCTCAATCCATTATTTTTGGGTTAAAGATACAAAGTTACTTAAAAATACCCTAATAAACAACAGAAGGATTGTTTTTGCCTTCTTTCCTATTTCACATCATTCAGACATCTTACTTCTCTATCTACTCCTTTATCTCTATAGCACAGGAAGAAGTGACCCTTTTCCTTGCCAAAGTAAATCCTCCTACACATGAGTGATCCTATCCTTTATTGTCTTTTTTTTCAGAATGTTCCTCCCATATCATGCCCATCCTCTCTCTAACTTTCAATTTCTCCCTATCTCCCAGCTCCTTTCTTACCATCTATAAAACATATCCACTTATCTTTCCCTATCTTAAAAATAACCAAAAAATCAATCTCACTTGATCTGACCATCCCCACTAGACATTGTCTCATAGCTAGCTCTCTTACTCTTCTTGTCCAAATTCCTTGAGAAAGCTATTTACACCACACACCTCTTCTTCTTCTCCCCCCCTCACTTTCTTGTAAACCCTCTGCAATTGAGCTTCTGACCTCATCATTCCAGTGAAACTACCCTTTCGAAAGTTACCAACTGATTAATCTTAATTGCCAAATCTAATAGCATTTTTTCAGTCCTCATCTTCATTGACGCTCTTGATGATCTTTTCTAGGCTTTCATGGCATTGGTCTCTTCTGGTTCTCTTACTTGTCTGACTACTTTTTTTCAGTTTCTTTTGCTGGATCCAGACCATACCTTATGACTGTGGTTCTTTCCTAGGCCCTCTTCTTTTTTCTTTCTCCATTATCTCAGTAATATCATCAGTTTCTATGAGTTCAATGATCATATATATGCAGATGATTCTAACTTCTATTCTGACATTAACTTTTGTCTCAGTTACTGCCTTTCAGACATTTCAATCTGAATATCCTATAAACAACTCAAATTCAACATGTTGACAATAGAACTCATTCTCTTTACCCCCAAACCCTCTACCCTTCCCAACTTTCCTATTAAGGATCAAGAGCTCCATCATCCTCCCAATCATCTAAGCTTGCAACCTCACTGCCAAACTTTACTTCTTACTCTTTTACACCCCCCCTTCCTTCCATATGCACTCTGCCACCAACTCTTCAGCTTTATACCTTTACAGCCCCTTCATACTGTCCTCATCACCTCACACCTGGACAATTGCAATAGCCTGCTGGTTTTTCCATCTGTCTCAAGTTTGTTCCCACTCTAAATCTATCCTTTACTCAGATGCTGAGGTTATTTTCTTAAGGGGAGGCCTGACCCTATTTCTTCACTTCTCTATGAACTCTGTCTGTCTGTCTATCTATCTATCTATCTATCTATCTATCTATCTATCTATCTATCTATCTAATATCTCTCTNCTATCTATCTATCTATCTATCTATCTATCTATCTATCTATCTATCTAATATCTCTCTCATGCATGTACCTAGTTATTTACATGTAGCCTTCCTTGAGGGCAAGGGCTGTTTTTTCATTTTTTTTTTTTTTGTATCTCCAGCTGTTAGCACAATACATAGTAAGTGCTTAATAAAAGCATACTGATTGACTGACTGGATGTGTATGTAGGGAAAGAGCTTAGCCGACAGCTAGGGATATTCCAACGTATAACAACTATATATATGGGATATAAAAACTAGCTCAGAATATTCCAAGTGTTTTGAGTAATTCCTTATAAAAAACCCCTATAAAATGGGTTGTTTAATGTTGTCATACAGCATTTCAGGGCCAGACTTCATTAAGATGCTATTAGTGGTTCTTTAGCCACATCAAACCCATTCCCTAGGATATTTAACTGTTAACCGAGCTTTTTGCAAAATAAAACCCACAAATTTCAGAATTAGTTCTTTCACGTACATATTACTGAGTCCAGATTTTAGAATAGTGTTTCTCCTCTAATAGCTGACAATGCTATAATCATAAATGACTGTAGGGAAAATTATTTAATACTATTGCAGATGCTATCAATTAGTTTTCTTCTGCTGTTACAGAAATCTGAAATCTCTTTATTAGGTCCTTTGTCAATTAAAAATATTTTCAAGAAGAATTAATATTACTTGCATAAATAGGGAGTATTCAGTACTGAACTTTGTAGATAAATGAAAAAATGATCTGATTGTCAAGCACAACATCTCTCTAAAGGTTTAATTTTAAAATAATTCTCAAGCCTGCTATGGCATTACTATCAAATATTTAGAGAAAAGGTCCAAATAGAAAATCAGCTGAGGCAAGGTGTTATTAGTGTTGTGTATTATGTTATTCTCTTCCTGGTGTGTGTCTGCCCTTAGTGTCAAGTATTAAATGACACAATTAGCAGTTTAATTGGAAGCCTATTGTCTGCTTTTGTCTTGTATAAGATATGTTGCAATATTGACTCCATTCAATTTCATGTTGCTAAGTTACTGTGTTCTTGGCTCCCTTTTAGAAGGGAAATGTAATTGTTAATTATTTTATAATGGATTAGAAATATCTTTATGTATTTATCTTTTTTTTTTGCTCATAATATCTAATTTGGAATGCACATATGAATGAGCAGGATGGACTTAGTTCCTTTCTTTGAATACCATCAGAGAGAAGCCACACCCCTTTCACATATAGAGGTAAAGAAAGGCTACCTTTGTCCCCCCTTCAGGGCTTGTATTTAAAGAAATAATAGTGGATGGGGGGGGGAGGTTATAAATTGTAAGGGGTCTGGAAGGGGAAGCTAGTCATAGATAAACCAGCTTCTTGGCTGCTTTCTAAGACAAGGTTATCAGAAAGGTTCAAAGCAATTCAATTTAATAAGCCTAAAGTGTCTACTTCGTACAAATGCTGATGAAGATACAAAGGGAATCCAAAATGTGGTCCCTGCTTTTGAAAGATCTGGATGGCTATGCTGTTGGCTTGTTCTTGCTTAGAATGGTGCCTTGTTCCAGGGCCTAAATAAATAGCCCAGGAAACACATGACAGAGACACTGCTCCAATCATGTCAAGGAAAAGGAGCAACTAATTTAATTTTGGGGGACAGGAGATCTGTCTTTAAGTATTAAGAATTTAAGAGACTGGAGGGTAAAACTAGGAACAAAGGGGTGAAAGTTCAAAAGAGGTGATGTTGAGGTGTTCTATTCTAATAACTAATACTAGTCAAAAGTGTAATGGGCTCCAATATGACTTCCACCATATTGGAAACTTTCAAGCAAAGGCTAGATAACCATTTAACAAATATGTTACAGTGGGGATTGAGGTTTGGATGAGAAAACAAGTGGTATGACTGGGGGGCAGTCTGGTGTAGTGGCAAATTTCCCAAATTTGTAATGAAAAGACATAGGTTCAAATCCCAGTTCCTTGATTTGCTAGCTGTGTGACCATGGGAAAGCCTCTTCCAAATCTACCCAAGAAGTACTTATTAATGTTTTATGTATGCTAGATATTAAGGATAGAAAGAGTCTTCCTCCCGCCTCCATAGCTTTAGAATACTGATGGTTAAAAGAGAAGTTTCAAACAATATTAGAGAAAACTTCTCCCATGCAGTTCTCTTTTTCTGATACTCTATGAATATAACTTACTATTATAATAGATGTCCTTATGAAACAGAGAAAGACAGGTCTGATTCAAAAAACTCTTAAGTCATTGACATTGCCCACCAGCAGGAGGCATGCATCTGCCTGAACCAACCTTTCTTTTTCAACGGCCAGTAACTATAAGCCTTCAAGTCTTTTTGAAATGAAAATAATAACAATAATTGTATCTAATAATAACAAGCCAATTATCTCTAACTCAGAGAGGACAGAGGGCAGACAAGTGATGATCTATTGGGTTCTTATATCTGTAGAGAACAAGAAATACAAGTAATTTTCTTTCCTTTTAAGATACCTGCAATAGATCTCTGTGGAGACTAAGGCTCCAGGGGTGTCACTAAAAGATACCAACTAAATATAGAAACAAAAAAACAGAAAGGAATAGAACTGGCCTGATGTTAACAACATAAGAAAGCAGAAGGAAGGGGAAAAAAACCCCCAACAACTCGTTTTTCTGATATACAGGATTAATGTCACTTCAGTCCCATAGGTTTTTAAAGGAAAAAAATACTTAAATTCTATTTCATCAGTTATCCATGAAGAACATTTTCTACCTATGTGGTTTTCTTGGTGGAAGGAAGGTGGAAGAAGCAAATATTTAGCTCCAGAAAAATAGAGGAATATCTGAAATTTTCCCATAAGAAAGATGTTACACAAATTGTGGGATTGTATAGGAAATGCAATTACTATCATATAGACACAAAGAGGTTGCTTTTATAATCTTTCAGATATACAGGCAAGACACATTTACTGCCAATGAACATTTCAACAATTCAGTCAGACCTGCCATAGATTTGTTAAGACCTAATGAACACCAAAGTCAGAAAGAAAACTTTTCCCAATCCATATGGACAAAAAGAATGGGCACTAAATCAGCAAATGAACCTATAAAATTCAGTCTCATGCTATAACATAATCTTCAAGGGTTAATCTAATAGAGAGAAAGGTTGGAAGTTTTTCTTTTATTGAAATTAAAGAGCCATAATGTTTGATGGATAATAAAAATACTGCACGAATGGTTAGATAATTTTTACTTTAACTAAACATTTAAGGCTAATCTATTCTTCTTTCACTTGATTGAAAAAGCAATTAAATTCAACTTAAACAATATTTATTAAGCAATTTAACAACATGTATTATTGCAGAGTTCTGTGAGAGGTGCAGAGACACACCTTTTGGAGCTTACAACTGAAGAATCTGACTTTTATTCTTTCTTTTTTTAAACTCTTTCCTTTGGTTTTAAAATCAATACTGTGTTTTGTTCCAAGACAGAAGAACAGTAAGGTCTAGGCAAAGGGAGTAAAGTAACTTGCCCAGGGTCACAAAACTAGGAAGTGTCTGAGGCAAGATTTGAACCCAGAACCTCCCATCTCTAAGTCTGATTCTCAATCCACTGAGCCACCTACCTGACCCTTTTGACTTTCTTTAAAAGTTAAAACCATTGCCACGATAAGGAAGAAATTCCTGGTACAATCTTCTTTTTCTTTTTTTTTAACCCTTATCTTCTCTCTTAGAAGCAATATAAGTATCAATTTCAAGGCAGAGTAATAGTAAGGGCAAGATAGCTGGGGGTTAAGTGACCTACCCAAGGTCACACAACTAGGAAGTGTCTGAGGTCACATTTGAACCCAGGACTTCCCATAACCAGGCCTGGCTCTACCACCCAGTAGCTTTTGTTGTATAATCTCTAAGAAGGTTCAGCCCAAGTCAGATTGTAGTCCTATGAAACAGATGGACTACCAAGTGGGAAAATATAGGTAATCTCTGCCATTACACCATTTACATGCAGACACAGACACATACACCCCCCCTGCGTTTATCAGCATGTATACATAATTTCTCATTGCCTTTTATAGGCTTGATAATTTCTACCATCATACAAACAATAAAGGCTCAGCAACTAATCATTGTGATGATATCGTATCAAGGTATCACATATCCCCTTTTTGTTTTGGTGTTTCTCCTATGCTAGTTTAAATTTAAGATTAAATTACTTTAATTTTAAAAAAGAATTCCACAGTACAGTTAACTGTCCAGTAGAAAATTTAACATTTTAACTAAAATAGCAAAAGCAATTTTGTGTGCTAATGACTTAAGAAAAGCTCTAACCATCATGTGGTTGGTGAGAATTGCTGCATTCTGCTGACTAGCTGAATCGATTTTCTAGAGCTGAGTCTTGGCAATTCATATTTGGAAAGAAGTACTCTTCAAGTGTTAGAAAAGCTATCTCACCCACTTATTTGCTTAAATTGAAAAAAAAAGGTCTTGAGAAAGGTTCATTTTTTATGGGAGAAAATATATTTCCACTATTAGATTTCATGCAACCTCATGACCTTGCTGCTTTTGGACTGGATTCATCTCCTGAACAACAATGATCCCCCAAACTAAAGATCTGGTATCCCTTGGGGACATAAAATTTAGAGTTCAAAGGAGCCTGTAGACAAGTCTGAATCCCTCATTTTATATATGAGAAAATAGAGACCCTGAAATGTGAAAAGACTTGTCCATAATCACTCAAGTAGGAGAACTGTGATTCCAACTCTGCTTCTCTGACAATAACTAACTAGGATAATATTCTTCTTTTTCCCCATCTCATTCTGTTCAATGGCATGCATATACTGATGTAAAATGTCAGAACATTCCATGCTAATAAGAGGACTTAGCACTTAAAAGAACTTAAAATGATACCTGTAGAAAGACCATTTTAGCAGAAACTGCCGCGCAGCTTTAGGAAAACTGGGCCTCCCTTCATATGGTTTTAGTGCTTGCATCATTACGTTATCTAGCCAGGCAGCCCACTGCT
This sequence comes from Gracilinanus agilis, assembly GCF_016433145.1. NCBI lineage: Eukaryota > Metazoa > Chordata > Mammalia > Didelphimorphia > Didelphidae > Gracilinanus > Gracilinanus agilis. The sequence continues at coordinate 127,590,733 of NC_058130.1, read as the reverse complement.
CCAAGGTGCTCTGTTGCTGAAGAGTCATCTTGAAGTCTGTTTCTAGTCTCTGAACCATGTTGTCATCACACTGGCACACCCAGGAAGCCTGCTCCTATTACAGGACACAGAAAAGTTAAAGAAGCGTAACTTAGTGCCTCTTCAATTAACATCAGCACATAAACTATATGCATGAATGGAAAATTATAATGAAAGCTCAAATAATTAAATGAATAGAAAAAGAGAAATGGCTTTTGCCTGTTGCCAAGGAAACCAATAATGCCTTTCATTTTTAGGGGTTCAATATTTTCCTTTTATTATTCTAAGAAGTTAAAAAAAGTGATGAGCTCTAGGAACTTGAGTGGGTTTACTTACATTGATTAGTTTACATGCAGGGTAATATAAATATAAAGCTCCATTAGAAAAAAATGAAACCTGGAAATGTAATATTCTGTTTTTATAACCCACTTTATGTTATCATAATTCTACTAGTTATTTTTATCTTATTACTTTTAATTTTGTGTTAATAGATAAAATATTAAAACCAGTTCTGCATATGAGAAGATCTATAGAAAGTTAAAAATGTATAAAATATATGCAACTGAATTGGCCAGAAGTGGTCCCTCAAGAACAGAATGGAGGTACATTGACGCGATTTTATGTAGAAGCATATGCTGTATCTCTTTTATAGATTGGGAATGAAAATCCCAAGGGCTATCAAGGCAGCTCTGTTAATGCAAATTAATTCACAGAACTGAAAAATAAACAAAAAACCCCCACTTGTCAGGAAATGTGGAGATGTGACTTGCCAAAAAAAGTCAACCATCATCTACAGAGTTCAGTTCCTGCACTGATTGTATTTATGAAACTTTATGCTCATCTATAGCAGTTAAAGGGAGGGGAGGGGAGATTCAGGCAGTTTTCTCTTTAGATAATATTTTTAATGGTAGTCAAGTGATCTATGATCTTCCTAGGGATTGAGTTTTATCATTTAAAAAATGATCTGCCTAAAATTTGGGTCAAAGCATAATAACCAAATGAAACACCGATTATAAAGCACTGCCTTGGGAGTCAGGAGGCACAGATCTTAGTCCTTATTCTGCCATTGCTTAGTTTTGTGAACTTAAGCCAAAGTCACTCTATTTAGGTCTCAGTTTCCTTATTTGTAAAATTAAAGGCTTTGACTAGGTAGTCTTTTAAGCTCTCTTCCAACACTAAAATTCTGTTATTTCTATGGTAACTAAAATTTTTCAAGTGCACAATTCCTTAGGTAGTTAGAAGAAAAATAAGACAACTCTTTTCATCTATGCCTCCTCCCCATCAGTGTCATAGAGTGGCACCCACGGTTCTTTCATTAAACACCCACAGCTGGATCTGGTTACCAAAATGTATCACCGTCACCGTAGAACTATCAGACCTTCTTACATGCAATTTCAATGTAATGTCTAGTGGTTACTAGCTAGGCTTCATGGATCACATTTCTACTTCATGGATCACATTTCCTCCTGAGGATCAATCCAATTTCTATTTTCTCTCCTGGGTCCATTCAGCATCACCCCCCTCCTCCAACCCCGCCTCCCCCCCCCCCAGACCTTGCTGTCAATAATAATACATAATGGCTAGCATTTTATATAGCACTTTAAGGTTTGCAAAACATTTTACATGTGCTTACAGTTCTACGGTGTGGGGGGGGGGAAGGAAAGACAATCTAATAGGAAGAAATAACAAAGTGTAGTGGGAAAAGACTGTGGATTTTGTAGTCAGAGGATCTGGGGTTGAATCCTGCTTATTATCTGTGACCATGAGCAAATCATCTATCCTGTCTAGGCTTCAGTTTCCTCATCTATAAAATGAGGGGTTCTGGAATTGGGCAGAAATGGTCGATAAGCATGGACTATTATTCCTGCCTCCTATACTGACCCCCTGTAAACTTGGACTTCAGGGCATATTGACCTCTTTCCCTGGGTGAGGACACAAATATGACGGCAGGAGACATCCCTCTGGTGATGACCCACAGTCAGGAAGGGTTTATTGCTCCAGACAATGCTTGCCATCCCCACAGTCCCCAAACTTATGCTTCAAGCCTGCCATGTAATATCACTAGCATGAATGCAGAGTAATGGCAGAAGCCTCCTCACGAGGCACGGGGTAGTGTTTGACTTAAAGCACTACTATTAGGCCAAATAACTCTTTTTAAAGACTGAGTCTCTATCTCACACAGGCTGGAAGTAAAGCAGACATTCATGGGGCTGTCAGCATGGCAGCCTTGGTCTCTTCCACTTCTGCTCTGGACCAGTCTGCCCCTCTTTGGATGGTCTGGGGGCACCCTAACTTACCTTACCTAGTCTTAGGGCTCACCTGGGTGCTATATTTAAGTGTGGATACCCCATCAGATGATTACACTGCAACTCAAGTTGGTCCCAAGTACCAATGATCAAGCAGTCTCCTCCTCCCCAGAAGTGGAGATTACCGGAGTGCCCCATCGTGACTGGAAGGAGAGCCCTTGTGGTAAGCTTACTTACACCAGCAATACTGGCTCCTTTTTTTTTTTTAAACCCTTGTGTTTTACTGATGCAAAGACAGAAGAGCAGCAAAGATCAGGCAATCAGGGTGCATTAGCTTGCCCTGGGTCACAAAGTGAGTAAGCATATGAGGTCATATTTGAACCCAGGTCCAGACGTGGCGCTCTGTCCACTGTGGTACCTAACTGCCCCTATACGGGCTCATTTTAATGCTGCTTGACACTTGTTCCTCCAAGTTTTGATCTCTTGGCTCTGAGTCTTGTTCTTCTTCTTTGGATTTCCTTTATGGACCCTCTGACTCGACCCCATGTTTTACTCCTTTAGACAGCTCTCCAAGAACAATGTAGCTTTTATAATACACTCCCCTCATCTGATAGCCGTTGACAGTAAAACCGTAGTTCAATTCATGTTGATCTTCAATATTAGAATTAGTCCAAATACAAGCATACATAAAGACAATAATTTTTCTGGTCTGGACCAGGGATCTACCTCAGTGATACAGTGAATGCTCCTATGAGGCTTAGAGAGTTGCAGGCCAGCACTGAGACTTAAGGTCTTGCTCAGGGTCACAGGGATGGCGTTTGTTAAGAACAGGTTTTGAATCCAAAACTTCCTAGTTCTGAGGCTGATTCTCTATGCTGTGCCATGTTGCCTCTCATATAGCTACATTACATCTATAGCTCCTTGTCTTCCACATGAAGAATGATAGAAGTCTTTTCTAGGATAATGGCTGGGGGCAATACTATGATGGCAGCTAAGGGGTTCAATGGAAGGAAAGCTGGCCTGAAGTCAGGAAGGACTCATTTTCTTGAGTTGAACTCTTGCTTCAGATACTTCCTAGTTGTGTGACTCTTGGCAAGTCACTGAAGCCTGTTTGCCTCAGTTTTATCATCTATAAAATGAACTGGAGAAGGAAATGGCAAATCACTCTGCCAAGAAAACTCCAAATGGGGTTAAATAAAAAGTCAGAGGTGACTGAAATAACTGATCAACCACAACAAAACTATGAAGTATTTGCCTCAAAACTGAAATTGCTCTTTTTCTTGGGGAACTTCTAAAAGCATATGAGACATCCTTTTTGAATTAAAAAAATGTATAAGGCTGGATAGAGAATCTGTATTAGCTTTTTGCATAGATCTATATCTGAAACAAAAAATTAGAGTATAAATTGGGAAATAAGGACTCTTCATTATCACTAGAATAAGACCTAAATTCTACTAAAATATAGAAATTGGTTGATTTTTCAAACCTCACACAAAATATCTGTCTTTATAAGATGGTATATACAGATAGTAGAAAAGGATTAAAAAAATTTGAACCTAACCAAAGATCAGTTGAATTCTATTAACTTGCTGAATCCCAGATTTATCCCAAAGCCATCTATTAATTTTTGATTGAGCTGAGAACTAAATATATTTTGTTTAGGGAAAAATAACGACAACAATGAAACAGATAATCAGTTAAAAGCTAAATGAAAATAGTTTAAAACTATTTGACCACAACAAAACTGGAAAACCAAAATTTTATCCAAGAAGAACCAATATAGAATTTGGCTTACATCACTAATGCAATTGCATTTTGGCCACATCTACCACCATATCTTAAAAATAAAATTTTGGCTTCAAAAAATAAATGCCCATTTTGACTTCATATTAACAATCTTAGTTATCTTTCCTTTTTTCCGTGTTAGTTTTTCTAATAAATGTTTCTCTTCAAAAGTGCATTTATTATCACTATGATCAACAACATGCTTATAGGGGAGTTGTTAAAACAGTTGAGTATCTTCAAAACATATCCTCCTATTTCATTCACTAAAAGGCACAGGTCATAGAGGAAATCATGATTTTGTCTGTTTAGACAGAATAACTGAGCAGAAGTTTGTTAGACCTAAAATAGAAATGCAAGTTAGGTCTGAGTGAAGTTCTTTCTTCATGATTCCATGAGTATGTCCAGATGGAATGTTTAAGATAAATTCTCTGCTTCAGACTAAGGATATAATGGAAGATACTTTCTTAAAGAGATCATTCATGATGACACAGTTTACCTGGACATTGGCAAAATCAACACGGTTGAGGTCATTGAGCATCTGGTTGATTTGAGAAGTGTTCTGGAGTACGGCGCGAGCTGCCTGAGCCAGGTGATTGAGCGATGTGTATCTTCGCAGAGTCTGGGCAAAGGCACTTACAGCGGCAACCTGCAAAAAAACCCAGTTGGCTTTGGGTATTTTTTTAAAAGGAAAAGAAACCATTGGCATTTTTCTAATTTGCCCTGACTCACCAATTTTTTATTCTCCATTTTGATATTTTATATTCACCTTGTAAGAACTCATTGGTGTTTTAGAGCATCACAAATTTTAAATCAATAATGATTTCCTTAAGACTCAAAAAAAAGTAGTTTGAAGTCAAGACTAAAACAAATTCCCATATTTTTTGAGATAGAATTAATCAGTCTTGCCAGTATATAGTAAAATAATACATCTGATCGGCAGGGTCCTGGCAAGATTTTCTTTTTTACCTTTTAAAAAAATTGTTCTGTGTAGTACATATACATGTACTGTATACAGTAGTTTGGCCAAATTTTATTTTTACTAGCCCACTTTCTCTTTGGATGTGATTTGGAGGGTAAAGGAAATTGAAAGAGCTTTTTTTTTTTTCCTCCAGCTTGTCCAGAATAAATTATTTCTGGATGTGAATGCATGATTACTGCCTTCATGGCACCTCAGGGAAAGGGGAAAACGGAGAGTGTTTTTAATCCTGATTCTACAGAGATACTTTCCTAAAGAGAAGAGCAAAATTTTTAGGCTCTAGAGTTATGTGACACTTAGACAAAACTGAGAAAGTAGGTTCTTTTCACTGGTGCTCAAACTGACCTTCTAGTAGCTTCTTATTTCCTTACAAATATGCTTAGTCCTCCTCCTCAGTTCATAAAACCACCCCTAAAACCTTTTATTTAAGCCTCTTGCCATTTTCCTTTTTACTCTTTAACCTTCACTTCTAAAACTCCTGAAAATATCTATACCCAATATCTCTACTTCCTTTCTTTGGCCTTTTGAAATGTGACTTATTCTCTCACCCTCTATTGAAATTGCTTCCTTAAATGTCATCTTTGTCACCAAATCACCAAATCTAGTGTCCTTTCTTTTTTACTTGTCGTCCTCTTATTCTCTTTGATCTCTCTGTATCAGTTAATCATTTAATCAATCAACAAGCCTTTATTAAGTACCTACTATATGTTAGGCACTATTTTATATGTTGGGGTGAGAAATACAAAACAGAGACAACCTCTATTCTCAATAAAAATACATTTTTTGGGGAAATACACATATGTTCACGGGTAAGCAAAAACCAGGTATGTACAAAACGACTATGAAGTAATTTCAGCACCTGGATACCAATAACTGTAGGATTTAGGAACAGCCTCTTTCAGGAGGCAGCCTTTGACCTTCATTCAGAGCCTTGAAGGGGTTAGGAGACCCAGGATGTACACATGAAAAGGGAGAGCATTTCAGGCCTGGAACTGTCTAAACAAAGTGGAAAACAGAATACTGTACATGTAGATTGATTGGCTGATGTGTGTTCTTCAAGAATCCATTCATATCCCTTTACATTAGTTTTTTATATCTTTGTGCCCTTGGGAATCTTATTTACTCTTGTGGGTTCAACTGCTTCAGATGCTTCCAGACTTCCAGATCTGTATGTATTTTAGAGATAGATTTAGAATGTTTTTTGAGATTATGATTTGCATTTCCAACTGCTTCTCCAATATCTCTAGCAGCTATCACACCTCATATCTTGAACCCTCAAACTCAGCATTGCCTAATATGTCAAGGAGCTATGATAACCTCATTGTGGATATGCACCACATGTATACAGATTATCTATCTATGATTTAGTAGTGAATCCTAGAGATTTGCTTGAGGTTCAACAAGTATAAATGATTTATTTGTCTTTAGTTTCAGAGTAGGATTTGTACCCCAGATCTCCATATACCAACATACCTTCCTACTTACAGCATTTCTCAAATCAAATATCTCTCTCTCTAAACATATTGTCTTTATGATTTAACTATTTATTCTTTGGAATCACCATTAACCACACTTGCAACCTTAGGTTATCTCTGGTGGCTGTTCCCATGCCCTCATCTCTCATATCCAACAATTAAGGCAACTTCTATTAGTCCTATTAATTTCACTTTCAATAATCTTTTTTACATAATTTTCCTCCTTTTTATTCTTACAGTTGCTATTCTGGTACAGATCCTCCATGACTGCTAATCTGAACACCACTATACACTGTCTCTACTCTCTTCCCATCCATTGTTATATGGCCAGTCTCATGCCTGGAATTCAAGACCCTTCACAATATGGTGCCATTTTACCTATATACCCTTTTATCATTCTCTTCCATGAATTTTATGTTCCAAAGTGGACTCATATTTAAAGTAACATACTTTGAAATTTGCTTCTTTGGTCATACTGTTCTCTCTGTCTTTCTTCCCTGTCTTTTCAACTGTTGCCCATTTATTACAACTAAACTTGCATAACAACTGTTCCATGGACACACCTCTGAGTAATGTTCTAAGGCAGTACTGGGCTTTCCATTTCAACCTCAAATAATATTTTGTTTTTACTTCTCTGGTGCACTTATCAGGTAATACTATATATTATAATTTCACATTTCTTTTATTTCAGTTAGACTATAAGCTCCCTAAAAGGCAAGATACATGTCTTTTCAAAACTTTGTATTGCCCTCAGTATTAAAAAAAATGAATGAACTCTCCAGAATTGGAGAATGCATCACGCTATCATTATTCTCATTATTTTAACTCTAAGAAACAGGATTGTTGTGAAGTTCAAACAAGATGATGCATGCAAAGTGCTTTGCAAGCTAGAAAGCCTCATATAAATGCCTACTAGGTCCTGAGCACAGTGTTTAGTAATGGATTCAAAAGTGGACCTGGTAAAGAGATAGAATACCTGCTTTCTGATATTTAGTTCAGATAAATTCAGTGAGATTCATTACCAGGTGAGCTATGGGGTGATATATTTTTCAATGAGACAAAAAGTTAAGTCATGGAAGGGTTGAAATTTTCAATGGTGGAAGAAGTACATGCATTAACACCACTGTGGAACCTGGAAGTATTTGAGCATTTTGCAAGTAAGATTTACAACTTGATTGTTACTTTCATCATGTTTGGAAATCTTTCTCTACTTTCTTTGAAAATTTTAGCTAAACATTTGAAATCTATGCACTTTTGAATTTGAACTTAAATCAATGTAAATATTAGAAAAAAAATGAAAGCTTTTAAAAAGGTAACATTAAATAGATCCTACATATCAGCCATGCAAATATATTTGATTATGACACCCGGGAGACCAAAAGTAAAGATGATGACTCAAAACAATTTCCAAAAGACAAAATGAAGGGCACAGCTAACACAATGTACCTTGGTTTGTATCATTCTCTGTGGAATATTGTTCATGGCATTGGAAAGCCAACCTTCAAGGCTTTTTGCAAAATTGCGAATGGCTTGGGTCAAGGCACCTAAATATTAAAGAATAAAAACAGAATGAAACGAAGCCAAGTAACTAATATCCTTAAGTTGAAAGTAAGAAGGGTTGGGGTTGTAAGGGAAGCATACAAAAACATATAATTTGAAATACTGCTGAGAATTTTCATATTCTACTTCAATAAGTGTTTAATATATATTCAGAACTCTGCTCTGCCCCCATGACTTACTTCTTGGAGGTTATGTATTTAATTGTTTCACCCTCAGATTATCCTTATCCAACATCAGTGGGAAGCCCAAATATTCAAATATTTTTGAGGGCAGCAACATATACCAGTTGTGAATATGATAATAGATTTTTCTACTTTGAACAAAGCATTTTTAAGCAACTGTTTTATGACTGAATATCTTCTTTAAAGATTCAGTAGAAAGGATTCCTTTTCAGGTATAAATTGGACTAGATGATATTAGAGGTCCCTTCCAACTCTCATACTATAGGATTTTCCCCCCAGCTACTAATCCAGTATAACAGCATAATCTCAGCAAAAAGCTTTTGACTTTTGCCTCTCAATAAACTAAAGATTGCAGGTGGAGAATTAAGGGTATTTAATCATTTTCCTGTGACATTCTGGTAAAAGAGGCACAAAGCTACTTTGATGTGGGTTGGGATAATTTAATAAATTCTTCACTTTATTTGGCATATGTATACATAGGACAAGTGTAATGAAAACTGCTGCCAATATTGATGAGAATTCTCAAAATTGTCCAGTATGAAAAATGATATACTGTATTTCTACAGTATGTAATAGGAACAGACACCTCTTGCTCTATGACTATACATTTTCTGCAGGCTGTGAATTGATAGGAATATCTTAGGCCATAAGGGAGAAGGACTAGTGTATCTGGTAGGTGTGGCCAGCATTCATAGTCTGCTCCCAAGCTGTATAGACTCTACTATTTCTTCAGCAAGTAATTAAAAAAAAAGACCCAAATAATACTAAGCCTTTAGGGCACCACTTTTATTTTTAGGCTGAGACTATGCCAGTAGGTAAATAAAATGCTGCTACTGTTTTCCTGGTTTTGTGATTTTACTTTATTTGTGCCCAGGGCTCTGTAAAGAAGAGAGCAGCTTTAAATACCTAATAAGTAAGTATCCAATGGACCTCACAATCATGCAATTAATCTATGGATATCCCTGTGTGGTAGGTGGGTATTTTAATCTCTCTTTTACAGATAAGACCCCAGAAAGTTAAATGATTTGCTCAAGGCTGAAAAGCAAATTAAAGGCAACCCTGGGATTAAATCCCTTGGTTTTCCAGGCTGGTGCTCAGACTAGTCTGACATACTTCCTCAACTGACAATGGCTTTTGTTTGAGTTAAGTTGAAAAATATGTTAACTCAATGCAAACTAATCTCAAAACAAACAATTTATTCTTCTACACAATAAAAAGTTATCCATTTCTTTTTGTATTATCCAATGGGACAAATGATAGATGAACTTGAACAGTTTGGATTTTGATTGAGAAAAGTGGCTTCAAATATGGAAGATTAAGTGAATCCTTAATCTGTAAAACTGCATTGGAAATTTCTTGAGAACTAATCTTTCTCTTGAAATTTCCAGAGCTTCCAGCTTTGTCAAAGCTGGGAAGCTTATGAAAAAAAAATTCTTCCCGCTGTGTTATGCACTAGAATCATGGAGGATAGGTATGAATGAAAATGAAAAAGAGTAACAAAAAAACCAACCAGGTTTTGAAGCTCAAGAAAATTTGGGTTCAAGATACAGATTAAGATTCAATTTAGATCTCATTTTATCCAAATTAACTTGACATTCAGAAGGGTAGGAAATAATTACATATATTTTTGTATCCTAGAAATAATGAAAATAACTTCAAATCCTTCCCCCATTGCACAAGAATGAGGTCCAGGCCTGTTAATTATGCTCACTGATAATTGAGTGCTGAATTGTGTCACTAATTGAGTTTGGAGGGATTCCTTATATTTAGCAACTTCACATTTTCAGAAAACTGAATTTTAGGATCTAGTATTTGCTAATCGTATTTCAAATTAATGTGATGGGCAAAGACTTTTTATACCAAAAAAAGGAACCCCATCTGGACAGAAAAAAATGTGTCTCTTCTGTTATGAAGGAAAAAGATGGATGGCAGAGTTTTGTACTAGTAGTCGCCAGGAAAAGAAATTTTTTTTTATTGTAAAGAGAACTTAGTTTGGTCTTTCTATAAGAATTTATGTAAAATAAAAAATTGTGCAGATTGACTTTGACAAATCTTAAAATTCTTGAATGGATTGTTTGAAATTCAAAGTCTATTCCAAAGCTTACTTGCCTCAACCTGTTGAAGGTTAATATTAAAATACATATATTCAAAAGATAGCTATCGAAAATGTATTTTGAGCTTTTATTTCTTTGAGCCTCATTGTAGCATGGAATGAAATCTTGAAATTTCTTTGGAATGGCTGCCTCTTAATGCATCTGTTGGTTACAAAACAACTCTGAAATTGTAGTTTTACAACAATTTCTGAAGCTTATTTGTTCACTGAAACTCAAGGGAAGCTATTTGACAGTGAGTTGGCTTTTTAAAAATACAATTTACAAAAAATAAAGATAAAGTTTGAGCTGTCTATTATGGGAAGCAGTGGTCACTTACGAGGGTGCAAAAAGTTAACTTTAGAAGTTCTCTTTATTTCTCTGAGTCAAACTTCTGTTGTGTTAAGACAAATATGAGTGATTTTGGCTTTCTGTATTTAGAATGCTGTGGGTTTTTTTTTTAAAACCCTTACTGACATCTCACCATCTATCTCATGAGATAAATAGTGAGTAGGCAGTAAGATGTCATAGGCTAATGAGCTCCCCAATAAAACTTCTCTTAAACATCTCTAGAGAATACCACTCGGTGCACAGGGAGCAAGAGGAAGGCAAGGGAAATCAGGTACTGGAACATAAATCAGTACAAGATATGCACACTGAAATTTTCCATGACAACGTCACTTTTAATCAATCTTTAATCAGAAAACTTTGTGTGGATGGAATGGAAAATTAAGTTAGAGGGCTTTCTTTCCTCTCACATTTCGAACTTAATTAAATTCCTAATTCTTTTGGTAATATTTTTAAACTAGAACTTAATTGCTTAAAAAAAGTGAAGGCTTTTGGGTATGTTTAGTAAACATATGGGACTTGAGATAAAGACAGTTAAACTATTTTCCTGACATTTAAACATAAATCCATATGCATATCCACAGATTACCATACAAACGTATTGTGGATAGACATGCACTAAGGTGGTAGGAAGAATGAAAGAATTACCACCAGTAAAAAAAAAAAGTGTTTATTTTTTATGACCTCCATTAATGTCTGCCACATTTAGAAATAGATAAGGTTAAAATGTATAAATGTGCTATGTTAATCTCCTGACCTTCTGTTCCACCAAATCCCTATTTATTTTCTTGAAAACATTAACAATAGCTGCCTATGAGCAAGTACACTTCAAATCTGTGCTTTCTAATTTCTAAAGCTAACATTCTTTTTACCTCCATTAATGTGCTTAAAGAGTAGAAGCTCTGTTCCATTTCATTAACAAGTTAAGGTCAGTCGCATCTGCTCATAAAGATGTAGGTGTAAAATTGTTCTCAACTGCCTCTAACAACTCGAGTCCTTAGTAGCACTTATATTGACATCTGTAGAAAATAGCTTTGTTTGCTATAAGGTGGTTTGAGGCACTATCTCCTTTAAAAATAATCTAACTTATCTGTGTAATGCCTATTGTTTGGTTCATGGTGGGAACACAATGCTTGTGTAGTTACATAGATTTTTCTCTCAGAATACCGTTAACCATTACTGCTAATGGAAGCTACATTTGTAGTTCTTAACATGACGGACGTGACAGAGTAAATGCTTTTATAAAGGAATTCAACTTCACTGGAAACCGAGGTAAATTAGCTTGATATCAAAAGCAACCAGAAAAGAGACTGGCCTAGCAATTACAGATTTCAATAATTTTCACTTGAAGAAGGGAACTGTGCTTCGGAGGGAAATAATTCGATAATGGTTGACTGGCCAAGGAGTAATTTTGCAATTAGTTATTGGGGCTGTCACCCATCTGCTTAGTTGGGTTACAAGAAAGAGGCATGATAGATTGGAAAATAGGTGAGTCGGGTTAAAAAAAGAGTACAGCTTTTACACGAGGCTGCTTTAAGGTACTACTCCATAATATTGTAAGCTTTTCTGTTTTGCAAACCTGAATGAGATTCAGACATAGAATCACTGAGATTTTTTTTTTTCAGTTGCTTCCCAAAACTTCCTGGGAGTTATGTATGAGAACAAAAGAATCCTTACTTGTCTGCATTTAACTTACTAGGAATAGGTCTAAGGACGTCGGGAATGAGAATCTCCACCAAAGCCTGGTACATCCCATGGTCACAGTTACACATCCATTTCAGAATAGACTCATTTTTGCACAGAGTTATCAGCTTTGCTTTCGGAAGTCGGCTTTCTATTTCACTCAGATTGCTGGCGTGAATAAATGTCGCAAATGAATAGATGGCAAATGAGGATAAAAAAAAAGAATAATGGGCTTTTAAAATATTTTTATTGAATAAAATACTATAGAGGTTAGACTATACCATCATTGTACTGGTGCCACATAGCTGGGACAAAGTGCTCCCCCCAAAACCTTTCTACTTACTTTCAAATTTTCTAAAGGTATGTAGACTGGTTCCTTTTTTTTTTTTTTTTAAATAGGAAAAAGGGAAGATGTTTACAGCAGTCACCCAAATCAATAAAAATGGGAGCTACATGGAGAGGCTAAACCTTTCAGAAGAGCAGTCTGTGGTATATTTCTATAATAGTTAAAATGTTAGCCTATCAAATTAAAGTTATGAGAAAAGGTTCACAACTGGTATACATATCTCTTACATTGTCAGATCTGTTCAGTTACTACAGTAAATTAGTAAAGTTTTTTGGATTCTGACCTGGATTCAGTAATGGTAGTGCCATCAGCTGGAGTGGAGGGAGAATAACGCCAGAAAGTTTGCCACAATTTTTCTATCAGGCTAAACTGAAGATTCACAACAACATCCAATATTGCCTAGAAAACACAAATCAAGGGCAGGTGACCTTCCTGATACATTTATCTTAACCAAAAGGCGTAGAGATTTATGTTGGGTGCATAAATGAAGGAGAGTTTTTTCTTTTGTATATTATGTGAGATATTTCTAGTCACTCTGGGCATTAGGTGTTTCAATGGGAAATTTCTTCAGAAACTACTAAAGATATATAACAGAACAAAGGAAAGTTGAAGTACTAAAATTTAGATAAGGACGCTCAAGAAGGAAAACCGACCATTTCTTTTTATAATAAAAAAGCCAGCCAATGTTTTGTATTGTTTTTTTTTGGGTGGGGGAGGGGGCAACTTGGTCTCCTTCCTCCCTGCCACTTCATCTTTGCTTTCTGTTTGTTTGTTTCTTCCACATCACCTCTTCAGTGTCATCCCTGCATAAGACTTTTTTCATTTTTCTCCAAGTCTTCTCTTCTTTGGCTACCTACCATATTTATATTTTGCAAGTTCTGCAGGGTCATTATAGCCTTCACTCCGCATCAGTTGCCATAATCGTGCTGTTCCAGTACCACATCAGTCAGGAGAGCTCCCCCAGGGCCGCTGCTATCCCCTTCTCACAGGAGAGAGCATTCCACATTCTCCATCTGCATCTTCTCCTAAGGGTCTGTGCATGCTTATCTCCCCTATTAGAATGTATACTCCTTGAGGGCAGGACTGCCTTTCCTTTCATTTGTGTGCCTAGCACAGAGCTTGGGGCCCACACGCAGTAAATAGTTTTTGACTGACTGTCAGGGAAACATAGCTCGGCACACCTCGTGTGCCTCTACATCTAGAGGAGCCTGGAAGCCGGCTGGCTTCAGAGTGATGTGTTTTTCAGGCACTGAGTTATGTATGAGGACTAGTTACAAAAGGGTGAAGGGGTGGCAGTCTGTGTTGCTGGATGGAGCACGTCTGATGGAATGATACGTTCTCAAAGAATTGATGTAAGGATTCTTCAAGATGGGGGGCCAGCTAGGGGGCTGGCTCAGTGGATAGACAGCCAGGCCTAGAGATGGGAGATCCTGGATTCAAATCTTGCCTCAGCCACTTCTTAGCTGTGTGACTCTGGGCAAGTTGCTTAGCCTCCACTGCTTAGCTCTTCCTGCTCTACCTTGGAACCAAAACTTAGTATAAATATACATATTTATACATAATGTGGAAATCATAAAGACAGCATTAGGTGACTATGGTCAGGGCTGCTTGCCCACAGGATTCAGATTACTTTTGATTCCACCTCTACTATTTCATTCTAGGATGGACTGTCAGGCCATGGGGATGCTGTCTGAAAGGTATGAAGCAAAGGCTGAACGTGGTGACCTCATTATTCTCCTCTAGAAGAGAATAGTGCTGTAGTGGGGTAGAGGGTCAGGCCTGGAGTCAGCAAGACTCATCTTCCTATGTTCAAATCTGGCCTCAGACACTGACTAGCTGTGTGACCCCAGACAAGTCACTTAACCCTGTTTGCCTCAGTTTCCCCATCTGCAAAATAATCTCAAGCAGGGCAAGACTGTAAAATGATCAAATGACAGAAAGGGTAGAGGACCTCATGGCAGCCGTTACACACTTCAGCACAATTGGCGGCCCAAATTCAACCCAGGAGGAACCATTGCACTACAGTACAACTCTGCAAACAAATACTGCCTTCTTGGGCACAAGACAGAGGGGAAACAAGGGGGACATGACACCGACTCCAAGACCTTTCATCAGGGAGCTCCTTACAGGAAGCATTCTGCTTGCTTTTAGGACCCAACAGAAAACCTCCCGTCTGGCTCTCAGAGCCCGGTACCGTGTGGCCGCTTCCTCCCTTCCCATTGTGGCACCCTGTGCGCCCTGGCCTGCTCTGCTCTTAAGGATCTAGCGATGCTGGACTCCTATCCTGTCCCTTCTGCAGGGCCCTCACCTCTCGACTTTGCCAAGAATGCTCTCTGGCTTCCCTGTTCCCTTCAAGTCTTAGCTCTGATGCTGGCTGTGCAAAGGCCCTTCCCTGCCCCTTCGTGTGCCTGCAGCTTCTCTGCGAGGCCCCTTGTGCCATCTCTATCTCGTACAGGCGAAGTTGTTTGCCCGTTTGCTTCCATTTTGGGAACGTGAGCTTCTTGAGGGCAGGGACAGTATTTTTGTCTTTCTCCGTATCCCCAGCATTTAGCTCAGCGTCTGGCTTGTAGAAAGTGTTTCCTAAATGCTTGGTGACTCCACTTGACAGCAGAGTAGGGAGAGGAATATACACAAACAGCTGCTAGGAACATACACGTAGAGACGTGTACAAGGGATGTAGTGACTGTGATGCAATAAGGGAGAGTGAGGTGAAAAAAAGAAGTCTAATCAATCCAGGAAAAGGGCTTTTAGATGTCTGGGGAGGGATGCAGAGCTGCTGAGGGGAGCCTCCAAATGTGCGCCTCAGCACTACTTATCAAGGGCGCCATAGCAGGGATATTGGGAGTGACCTCTGTGTTGCCCACTGACTTGGCCAAGATCTGGCAGCAGAACCAGCAGGGAAAGATGGTCTCCAATGGAGTGACCGCCTGCCTGGTGAAGAGTCTGCACAGATGGCTTTTTTGGCGTGTCCCGTGGGCTTGTAGTGAATCTAACCTTAGTCTTGCCTGAGAAAGCTCTCCAGCTGACAACCAATGACTTCTTTTGAGCACTGCTCTTCAACATAAGAAGAATTATCTGCTGAAGGAGATGCTGGCTGGGTGTGGAGCTGGGATACACCAGATGGCAATGACCTCGCCCATGGAAATGCTCAAGGTTCAGCTGGAGCAGAAGAGCACTTTAATTGATCCTATTTTCAGGCTCCAAACTCTGGACTCCACACCTCCACCTCTAAGCACACTACTGCTGCCTCCACTGTTTGGGAACTCTTTCATACTGAAGGCCTGAGAGGCATCTTTAAGGGGCGTGGTACCACTCTGTGGAGGAATATTCCTTTCTCAATGATCTATTTTCCTTAATTTGCCAACCTCAACTCTCTAGGGGCCAATGAAGCTACTAGTCACTCATTTGCATGTGGCTGCCTATTAGACTCTCTGGCTGCTAGTAGTGATACCCTTGGATGTTTTGAACACTCGAATTTAGACTTTCCAGAGAGGTTTTTTAGGGATGTACACTATAATGGGATCATAGACTGTGCCAGGAAAATCTCGACTAATGAGGGACCAACTGCCTTTATGAAAGGAGCTGGTTGCTGGGTCCTAGTCCTAGCACCTCTTTTTGGCATTACCCAAGTTGTCTTTGCTGTGGGTATTGGGGAAAAGATCATAACATTTATTTAACTTCATCTAAATAAATTTAAGTAAGATAAAGGTTCATTTATTTGCTGCCTCTTAATTGGTCCCACTGACTAGGTTAAGACAGAAGGAGAGAGGGGCAGCTGGGTAGCTCAGTGGATTAAGAGTCAGGCCTAAAGACGGGAGGTCCTAGGTTCAAATCCGGCCTCAGACACTTCCCAGCTGTGTGACCCTGGGCAAGTCACTTGACCCCCATTGCCCACCCTTAACACTCTTCCACCTAAGAGCCAATACACAGAAGTTAAGGGTTTTAAAAAAAAGGCAGAAGGAGAAAAGTGATCCAAATGAATTATTTAGTTCTTTAAATAGTTGAAGTGATTTCAACCTGGGAATAAATTGGCCCAATATTTAAATAGTTTTATGTGGGTACTACCTTGATCTATTAATGTAGGACTCACTAGGAGGCCTAACAATAATCCATTTAATTTAATGGTCACTAAAATTAAGAAATAGAACTGATGATATTTTGATTTATATTTGTGAACCTGAGAATTAATTTCAGACATTGGGGAAATAAAAATAAAAAGTAGAAGAGAGGATAATGGGAATCTATGCAACTAATTATACCAACTCCAGATCATAGCCATTAAAAGGATCATTCTCTGGGAAATGTCAGTTCAACTTTAATTCATGAAAATCCTTCTTAAAGCAGAGTAATTGAGATCCAGCATCAATACTTGATTTTTAATGTTAAGGTAAATGATTACTTAAGATCTCATTTCATGAAAAGCTTGAGAGAAAATCAAAGCTAGATTGAATACTGGTTGTCAGTTTAAAAAATGGCAACAAATGGCAGTAATCACTGTATCTCATCTGAACAAGAGAAACATTAGAACAAGCACCTGAAAAAAAAAGCAGGATGAAGAAATAGGAGAAGAGGCTTGATGAAACTGGTGGCACATGAGTTGGCCTTAAAAGAAGGAAAGGTCCTTAATAGATTCAGAGTGGGGAGAGGGTAAGACCATTCCATGCATTAGAAATACTAGGAATCAAAACATGAAAAAAGGGAGAAGGCAGGCCAAGAACAGGGGATACAGAGTAGTCCAATTTGGCTTGGGAACTGAACATATGATTGAGAATAGGACACAAAAAACTATGGAGGATCAGGAGCCATATAAAATGTCAGGATCGGATTATATTTTATTCCATAATAATAATATTATCAAACCGTATAAAACAGTACGCAAAGGCTTAGTTAAGTAAAATGGGGATACATTAAGGGTTTCTGGAGAGACATAAAAATGGTATATTAGGAAGATGTCTCAATCAGTGATATGATGAAGAGATTAGAAAAGGGGGAATAGCCTTTTAGCCATTGTTTAAAATTCTGCAGTGAGGGGAGAAAGTCCATGCTACTTTTGGACAGTTCTACCTATTCATCATTCTCAGTTCCACAACATAAAGCCTATATTTTCTTCTTGGGAACTTCTTTTCATTATTCTTAGTTCTACCATTTTGGAATCAAATAGATTAATTTCTCTTCTACATGACAACCTTTCAAATAAAAGAAGACAGTTATTATGTCCTTCTTGAGCCCTCTCTTCTCTAGGCTAAACATTTATTCTAGTTTCTCCAAATGATTCTCATTTTGAATGACCTCAAAGCTCTTTACCATCCCAAATATACTCCCTTTGTATGACTCTCATGGAATCATCCTGGAGTCTGTCTCTTAATGCAGCTCAAGAGACTAATGTTCAGGGTTAAGAAGGGCATAGTGGGGATGAAGATTTTGGAGTTATCAAGAAGCAATAATTAAAGCTAAGAAAGTGGATACAGTTGATAATGAGTAAAGAAAGAGGGTAGAGCAAAGGACACAACTAAGAAGTAGGGAAATAAGTGAGAACAGAATAGGCTTGATAAAGATTAAGGAGGAATTTAGGGAGAGGAGTCACCATAAAAAACAATGAGTTCATCAAGGAATGAAGAACAGAATGAAATGAAAGGACTAAGGATCTTAACCAGAGAGAGAAATGTCAGTGTTCAAGACTCTGAAGGTAGTTTCAAGGAAGAGCATGAAATTAAATGAAAGTGGGGGTCATAGGAGCTGGAAAAGTTCAAGAAGCTGCGAAGACAGCATGTCTGGTTCATAATTGCAGAGAGTAAAGTTTCCAAAGAATGTGAGAGTTGGAAGGAGTGAAGAAGAAAACTGAGTCATGACCTGAAGAATTACATAAAGGTGAGGGAGAGATCAGCAGGTTGGTCAAGGAGACAAATTTCACTTTCCTATTTTTGTGATATTTCCCTCCCACCACCAAAGAGTATCTTTTTTCTTCATTTGTAAGATGGGCTTAGTGTCTGTAAATCCTTCCAGAACCCATCCAGAATCCTTCAGAATTTGTGTTATGTATATATGTTGATCTGTACATCCAGAATGAATGAGATAGTTTTGTTTCTTTGTCTAAAAGACCCTGATTGGCTCTCTACAGTGTTCTCAGTTCATCAGCTAACATAGTTCTCTACTTCTCTCAAGCACAGATTAGCAGAGTTATTGTACCAGTTCTTGGGGCCCAGGTTATTAAATACATTTAGTTCAAATTCCCTTTTTCGCACAAAGAAGTAAATCTCAGGTTTTATGTCTAGTATTATCTGAGGGCTAATTTATAAATTTGGATGTTAACATTGGCAATTTTTAGTGCAGCCCTCTGTCTGGTTAAGTTAGTGGTTTGTTATGGCCTACTAAACTAAGAAAAAGGGAGTTATGGTCAGGTTCTAAGTAAAGGTATATATCAAGTCTGTCCGTCAACAAACATTTATTTAATTAATTTTTTGAAGCCTTAATTTCTGCCTTAGAATCAACTTCCAAGGCAGAAGGGTGGCAAAGGCTAGGCAATTGGGGTTAAGTGACTTGCCGGGGTTATACAACTATGAAGTGTCTAAAATCCTCTTGACTCTAGGCTGGAGCCCTATCCACTGTGACACTTAAATGCCCCTTGTCAAGAAGAAACTATTCAGCTTTTTCATTGTGCCAGGCCCTGTGCTTGGCACTTGAGACACACACAAAAAGCAAAAACAGTCCCTTTAACTCAAGGGGCTCACATTATAATGGAAGAGACAACATGCAAACAACTATGTACATAAAAGATATAAAGAGTACATGTGGAAGGTAATCTTAGAAGGAACGCACCGAAGTTACTTCCTTTGAAATTCATGACATTTGACTTTCCTGTGTTGTTTTAGACAATGAAACAAAAACTAAATTTGGTGTTTAACTGTCTCATTTGTTCTGGATGTACAAAACAATACATGTACATAACACCAGTTCTGAAAGATTCTAGATTTACAGATATTAAGTCCAATTTACAAATGTAGAAAAAGACATTTTTTTTTTGGTAGAAGAAGGGAATACTCTTTTGAAAATCAATGGGGAATATCACAAAAATAGGAAAGTGAAATATGACATTAATGAATCCTTCTGATAAATCAACAAACAAATAAATTTAAATAGACTTTTTAAAGCACCTACTATGTATAAAGCATTATGCTCTTAAGGAGCTTGTAATATAATTGGGAGGGGGGTTAGTTATATAAGTCAGTAAAGCACATAGTAGTAGTAGTAAAGAAAAGATCAAGATAACACTTTCTAAGATTTGAGAAGGAAGAATTCACTTTTAGTTAGAAGAAACCCAGGTAGAATTCATGGGAGAGATGATACCTGAACTGGACCTTAAAGGAAGAAAAGGATTTTGGTACATGAAGGAGAATGCATTCTAGACATGATGGGGATGTGGAGTAGACCACCTGCATGAATGCAAAGAGAAAAAGAGAGAGAGAGAGAGAGAGAGAGAGAGAGAGAGAGAGAGAGAGAGAGAGAGAGAGAGAGA
>NC_058130.1:127461733-127570146 GCF_016433145.1 Gracilinanus agilis | reverse complement strand
AAAGAGAAAAAGAGAGAGAGAGAGAGAGAGAGAGAGAGAGAGAGAGAGAGAGAGAGAGAGAGAGAGAGAGAGAGAGAAGGAGAAAATTGTGAAATAAGGCTGGAAAGGTAAGATGTGGAGGTCCTTAAATGTCAGGTTAAGAAGCCTGTACATTATCCTACAGACAATAGGAAGCCGCAGAAAATTTTAAGCAAGGTGGTGACATAGTCAAATATATTTATCATATTATTTTAGTAATGGTGTGAAAAATAGATTATGGAGGGAAGAGAATGAAGGCAAGGATACCAGTCAGGAGGTTAGGGAAGATGTTGGGAAGGTATAAACCTAGGTAATGTTAGTGTGAATGGAGAGGAAGGGATAGATGTAAAGAAATATTCAAAAAGTACAACTGATAATATCTGACAACTGACTGGACATGACTAGTAAAAAAGAGAGGGAAGTAAAAAGTGACTGAAGTTTTGGGTCTGGGTGAATGGGAAGATGGTAGTGTCGTTGACAGAAATAGAAAAGTTGAGAAGAAAAACAGATTTTAGAGGACAGAAGATCAGTTCAGCTTCAGAAAAGTTGAATTTGAGACACCAGTAGGACACTAGGTGGAGAGCCTATTAGGACCCACTCTCTTAGAGGTTGCACGGCAAAGATATAGATAGGAGAGGCTTCTGAATAGAGGCAGAGCTATGAGATATCAAGGGAAATACCAACGGAAAAAAGTAGACAAAAAAAGAGGACCAGAAGCTCATATCTAAGAAGGACAATGAACCAGTAAAGTAGCCTGATATAAGAAGATTAAAAGGAGAATTTCATCAAGATGTCAAAAGAGGAACGTCAGCTTAGGAGGAGGATTCAGTGGTGTCAAATGCTGCAAAAAGGGTAGAGAGGTTAAGAATTTTAAAAAGATCAATGACTCTGCCTATTAAGTAAACTTGGAGAGAGAAGTTTCAGCATAGTTGAGGCAACAATGACTGTAGGTGGTTGAGGACTCTGTAAGCAAGTGTGGAAGAAATGGAAACACCGAGTATAGACTAATCTTTCTAGAATTTTATAGTAGTAATGGGGATCAGAGATACAAGGATAAGGCAAGGGAGTGACAGGACCAATGGGAAAGAAAAAAGGAAGCCTAAGCATGTTTATAGGTAGTGGGAAAGCCATGGGTAGAGAGGGTGTGATTAAGAGAAAATAATCCCCTGGGAAGGGGAATAAGGAAAAATAGATCAATAGCACAAGGGAAAGAGTAATTAGCAAGAAGTAGCATTACCTAATATGCAAATATGTTTTGATTGATAACTCATGTATAACCCAATGGAATTTCTTGTCAACTCTGGGAGGTGGGAGGGAAGAGAGGAGAGAGACAATATGAATCATGTAACTTTGGAAAACCTATGTGTAAATTTGTTATTGGAATAAAATAAAGATAAAATTTTAAAAAAGAAGTAGCACTACCTTTTCCTTTGTGAGTCTTTTTTGAGGAGAAAAGGATGGAAATGAGAGAAATTAGGATGGGAAGTTTCAAGCTTCTCATTACAATAGAAAGTAAAGGCATTTTCAAAGGTGAGTGGGGTGGAGTTAGAAGACGGAGGAGAGCTGTGAGAGTTTGGAATAGCTGTGGTGGAAAGCTTGAGAGGGAGGAGAGTAATAAGGTTCAATAGTATGAATTTTTAGTGGCCTCAATATGATTTCATTACTTCATTAACAAGGAAGAATGACAAATAGAATAATAAGGATCTGAAAGATTTCAAAGTAGAGATTAGTGTCTTCTTGAATTGTCTCACCTAGCTAGTCAAGATAGCAAAGGGAGAGAAGTGAAGGTAAACAAGTCACAGTAGATTAAGGGCAAAAAAAGATCAATGGACTACACAGCAAAAGGCCAGTTCAGAACAATTTTAACAGTGGGAGGAATGAAAGAACAAGAGATTATGACTAAAGAGGGAAATTTGGAGATTTGGAGTCTTGAAGGTTAAATACAGGTTGAACTGGATTTCTCTGAGGTCCCTTCTGACATTCCACGGTTTATCTATCCCTCTGTGTCTTTGAAAAGCTGTATGTATGTATGTATGTATGTATGTATGTATGTATGTATGTATGTATAACAACAGTTTATAAATCAAATCATATTTCATATAATCTAGGGAATTTGGCACTTAAAGGAATCATGTGATAAATCTTTTTGAAGGGCATTTTTTGTGTGCTGGAAGCAAAGAAATGTCTATTAATTGGGGAATGGGTAAATAAATTGTGATGCATGAATGTAATTAAAAAACTATCATGATATAAGAAAGAAGGTATACAGGGAAACACAGGAAGATATACGAACTGAAACAAAGTGAAGTTAGCAGAACCATAAAAACAGTATGCCCCAAAACTGACATAAATTAAAAGAACAACAATAACAAAACAATCCAAACTGTATGCTGTGAAACTACATTGACCAGGCTGGGCCCCAAAGAAGAGAGATGAGAAGTAGTAGATCATAAAGATAAAACACTGAAAGTCATGTCAGATTTTTTTCAATGTGTTGGTTAGTTTTGCTTAATAACACCCCTCTCCCACTTTATTATAAGGGATGCTTCTCTTGCAGGAGATAGGAGGAAAGATAAATTGGGAAACAGAGATGTAAAAACAAAGAAGATATCAATTAAATTTATATAAAAAACTTGTTGCAGAACAAATCTTCATTCATTTTGCCTTTTGTTCAGATTCTGCCTACAAGAAGCAGAAAAACGATAAGAATTGGCTGCATTATAATTTTTTTCCACTGAGGGGAAATGTGGTTTAAGGGAAAGGGTCTTGTATTTGGACTTAGAGGGTTATGATTCAAAACTCAGACCTGTTATTCCCTTGAACATGAGCAAGCCACTTTGAATCTTTAGTCCTAAATCTATAAACTGAATTAGAAGATCTCTGCTGTCCTTCCAGTTCTATAGTCCATGATTATGCGGGATAGAGGAGGATATGTTAATATTGTTCTCTTATGATATATATATATATATATATATATATATATATATATATTCCTATGTAGAGGTGACAAAAATGTCACACTACTATGAAAAACATAAGGGTCAATAAGGAGATGAATATACACTGACTTTTATAGTTAAGATGTTGTCACTTCACTGTAGGAAATGATTGAGATAACCTGTTAGGATCACAAGAAGACCTGTCGTGTGTTAACCCAATAATATGAAAACTTGCTCTTGTTGTTAATAACCTAGCGCTTCTGAGAAGCATTCAGGTTTACTCAAACATTTTTTCACTTCTGGAGTGTAAACAAAAAAACATTTAAGCTATGAGTTCAGCAATCTCATTTGCATATTACATTGCTAGCAGTTGGGAGTATGATGTCCATAATAGCCAAGGGATTATGTTCTACTAAGAGCAAGACCACAAACAAGATTGAAATAAAGATATCTATATTTCAAATATTACCTTCTTTCAAAAAAACACTTGAGAAAATTTTATAGCTAAAGAAAATGCCCCACTCTGAAATTGGTAGCTATTCATTTAGAAACAAGTGTTGAACAGGAGTTGAACATGCCCAAGACAGATAATTGCCACAATTGACCCTGATACAGGAAACTTCCAAATGGTCTTGTGGAAAGAACTCTGTAAAATTTAGAACCAGAGGATTAAAAATTTAATCACACCATCTTGGAGTTGGAAGCTACCTCAGAAGTCATCTAGTCCAATCCACTCCTGAGCAAAATGGCTATCCAACATTTATTTGAAAAACTTAAGAGAATGAGAGAGCCCACTCCCTTCAGGGACAGCCTAGCCCATCTTGACTTAATTCTTATCCCTAAAAAGTTTTTTTCTCACATATATCAAGAGGTAGGGGACTTGTCAAGCCCTGTGGTGGCTCTGCCCTTAGTTTTCTCTTATTAACTAGAAGGAGAAGACGAAGGACTTTTCTCTTGAGGGCTCCTTTCTTCAGGGTACCTATGTCTTCCTCCTCAACTAGTTCCCATATCTTAAGAATACAGCACATTGGTGGAGAAGTAGACCCATGATTTCATTGTCCTAGTGAACTCCTTCTGCATAGATCAGTGCCTGCTTTGAGGATACAGTGTAATTTGTAGGACAGAGCCCTGACCCTTTGAGTTAGCTGGCTAAAAATCTTCACTCTGGTCTTGAGCATTTGCCTGAATCAAGCTTCTAGTACTCAGTACTCCTACAAGATGGGGTATGTAGAGGTAGTGGTGGGAAGACACGGATATAGAATGAGGGGTTCTATTTTTTAAATACAAGTTCTGCCACTGAGTATCTCTGTGATCTTTGGCATTATCACTGGAGGTTTACTTGGAATTGGATGGGGTTAAATTTCCACTTATGATAAAAAAAACAAACCCTAAACATTGGTCTGTTCTGTAAAGAGCCGGCCTGAAGGGAGCAAAGAAGCTTTTGATTCTTAGAAAATGATTAAGTTTAAGTCCTGTTAAGTTCTGAAAGACAAACTGCAAGGCATGTTTTAGAGAAAATTCCTATTCAGGTAAAGGTTGGAACATATAATCCTTGAAATCCCTTTGGTCATTGATATTCTATCATTCCCTTCAAGTCTTAAATCTTAGGATCTTAGACTAAATCTTAAGGCAAGTGTATACACACACAAATGCAGAACATATTAATATACAAATATGCATATGTTTACACATACATGTATTTGTATGTGTATAATATATATACATATATGAATAACGAAAAGAGAAACTTGAGGAGAATAGAATACTCAATGATCTCTGTAGAGAATAATTGTAGCACTTCATGTTCTGAGGAATAGTCAAGCTCTCCCAATGATTTTAACTTATTCTCTTTATACCTTTCGCCTCTATTGTTAAGCAGGTAAAAGCAAATGAGTCTCTTTTTTCCACATTTTGCAATTCAACTTTTCAATCTTATCTTCTACTATATCCCCTTACTGGACCTTATATTACCACCAAACTGGACTACACGCTATCCTCATTCTTACACTGAATTTTTTCAGAACGGTGCCTCAGAACACACTGCCTCCTTATCTGCCTAAAGAGATGCTCTTCCTGTCTGTGCTCTATTCCTTCAAGTTTGCCACCTTTTTGGTGAACTCTTCTAACTCTCTTCCTTACCACCCTTCTTCCTGGCCAAAGCAATTTCTCTAGCTTCAGATTCCTTTTTTTCAAATCTACATACAAATGTCTGTTACTGGTGGGCTTGCAAATTTAACATTTTTGATGTTAGAATTATTAAAGAAACATATTATGCTGAATAAATACTGCAAGCTACACATCAACTTTCCAGTAAAGAATGTGAAATTCATAATGATTTGTCAAACTTGTTTTACTTGTTATTAAAAACTTAAATAATTGAAAAAATTAAAGTACTGCCAAACTAAACTTGAAGCAATGGGCTAAGGAAAAATAATTTTCAAAACAGTTATATTTATTTCAAAACTACCTTTGCTAAAAACAGTAAAATCTACACACAATTTTATTATAATTATACAAGGGTTGAAGTATCAGATCAAATACAACAAACACCATGATCTAATTTTACATTTATGGAACTACAGTTCAAAGCACAAATTTACACATTCTAAATATACTAAACCTGTCTAAATGATGTCACACTGGTTTTCCATTGACGGGTGAAAGACATTAACAAGACTTTCTAACAGGAATCTTTACTATAAAAACTGCGTATTTGTATGTAAAACAGTTTAGAGTGGGAAACCCAAGTTTCCATCTTCACTAAGTTGTTTTCATTTTGTTGCCCATTTTATTTTAAATGCTTAGGATCACTTGGACAACTGATAAATTCAATTCTGGAAACATCTAAGTCCCACCTCCCTCCAAAGAATTGTAGTTGTAAGCCAGTTTTGCCTGGTTCCCGTTAGCTATTATTTCTAATTTCTTTCAAGTTTTAGAGATTGAATCATTAAGATTGTTAAATTCTTCCACACTGGAATGTTGACCAGACAAGGTTAACTTGAAGTTTCAGGTCAAAAAGGAAGTGTTAATGCCTGTTTTAAGCTTCAGTGAAAAAGCTGCTGTCATCTTGGCTCAGCTGAATACAAGAAGGCACAAAGAAGTTCTTTATTGTGTATGAAAAAATTCTAGCATCTTGCATCTCAGAACAATCACTAAAAAACATTTTACTTGGATGCTTCGTTTGTCTTATGGAATCCTCTCCTGCAACACTGTTATTTGCATGAATATGTACTCAATTAAATTGTTAAGTTCCTTGAGGACAAGGTCCTTTTATTTTTTTAAACCTTCTACCAGTTCCTTGCACATTGAAAGGCTCTAATAAGTATTTGATGAATAGACTCTGCTCCACAAAGCATGAAGATCAGCTTCTGTCCTATGAAAGTGACATATCATTTGCTTTTAGCTAGCAGTTTTGGTATGACTTAATTTGTTTGTAAAGTCTTACCTCACAGTGCTCTCGATAAAGACTCTGCAGTGATTTGATATCCTCAAAGGTAGTACCATCTGGTAGAGAAGATATTTCAACTTCTCCAAACTCTGGAAGTGCTCTAGATGCATCTGTTACCATGACGACAGGATAGGAGGGGGGAAAAACACCATTGTGAATAGTGCCAGTTGCAGTTTAATGAGAAAAAATTTAAGAATACAAAGGCTTTGTTTTTGAAAAGTCAGGAGGACAAAGAGCCAAGACTTTCCATATTTTTGTCAATGTTTTATAACCAGAAATTAGCAGCAGGAATAGTAGACAAGATAAACTATGACCAGAACTCCAACTATAACAAGACTGTCTGAGTTCAAGAAAGACACAATGTTGTGGATGATTTTTTTAACCACAAAGTTTTAGAAGAACTTTTAGAAATAGGATAGGGTTTCCCACATTAGCAGCTAGATCCTACATAGTTACTTAGTGTGTATGAATTAAAAAGTTCAACATAAATCCAGATCTTTTAAAAAAAGAATATCTGGTGAAGAAAGAGGGGAAAAGTCATAGCCATTATGCTGTTGTTTGATGTATAACTTTGACAGAAAGAACTTTAGAGTGGAATTAGTCTCTGTAATGAACCATGATACTTGAAGAAAAACCTGCTGCTATTTTGTAGGTTTCATGATCCTCTAACAACTGACATACATTATGTCTTAACATACCTAAAAACTGTTGATGATGCTGACTTTGGGCAATTACAGTTTGCTCAACAGATGTGCCTGTCTGTTGACCACTTCCTGTGAAACCATCTGCAACCCCATCCACTTTCTGCATAGGCTTGTACCTTAAAATATAGAATGAAAAAACAATGGCAACAAACAAATTATTCCTTGAGTCTTTAAATGCACCACACAAAATGAGAAAGGCACATGCCTTGATTCTGCCTTCTTTCACTATTCATTATGTTAATGGGGATTTATCTAAGATGAGATAGACTTTAGAATGTTGGAATAAAAAGATGTTTTCGATTCTTCTTTTCCCTGAGAAACTAACCAAAGTCAGGAAATCCAAGAACAAAGAATTAAAATGAAAAGGATTCCAAGGTCTTTCTTTAGACTAATAGAGCCTCCCTCTGCTTGTTTATGGTGTCATAGAGGGAACCCTGGGTTTTTTCTGGGTATTTGCTAGGTGCAAAAAACTGGAAAGTTTTCAAATATGGGTTTACAGACTGGTCATATGTTTTTACCTTGGGGTGGCAAAGAAGTTTAGTATTCCAGACTAACGAAACTAGTGCCTATTGAAAGAGGGTCTAACGTAGTAATCACTTAATGAACACTTGTTGAATTGAAGTACCACTTATGGTAAAGATGTTGGTCTATCCTGTAAAGATCCAGTTTGAAGAGGACAAAGGAACTTTGATCCTTAGGAATTGAGGAGGTGGAGGGCCCTTATCAATTCTCCACCCAGAAGATTTGATTAATTCTGCCCTTAGTTCATTTGAGAAGGTTTCCCATCTTCCTCAATTCACTCTGTGCTTAATTTGGTTTTAGCTTCATTATTTTCAGCTATGAATTTTTACTTTGCTAATAAAATAGCCTGAACTTGTTTAACCAATTTAAATTAATGTAGTTTGGAATTCATGGAGTTTAAACAAAAGAGGTGAAAGGAATTTGCATTATTTAGCCTAGAGAAGAGAAAGCCAAAACAACTTCCTACAGATTTCAATTACATGAAGCTTTATTATGAGATTATGGGGGTAATTATAAAATGGAGACCAGCTGTTTTCTTTTTACATTTTTTTAAAATTCTCTGTAGCATCTAGCAAGTATATTCTGGGCGCAAAATGACCACAAATTTCAGAACTGGTATGGAATTTTAGGTTAGACAAGGTCTTTATACAATTTCTTGTTAGACTGTAAATGTTTATATAGGGCAAGAAAGATCTCCATTTTAGGGCTTTACAGAATGTCTGAGGATGATGGAGTTAGCAGTAAGACACATGAATAAATTCTTTTTTCTTTTTTAAACCCTTACCTTCTATCCTAAAAGTGGTACTTAAGTACTGGTTTCAAGGCAGAAGAGGAGTAAGGGCTAGGTATTTAGGGTGAAGTGACTTGCCTAGTGTCACACAGTATCTAAGGTCACATTTGAACCCAAGATACCTTCTGTCTCCAGACCTGGCTCTCTATCCACTGAGCCAACCAGCTGTCCCATGTGAATACATTCTTTAAAAAGGTGGTAAAATACTTTTCCTTGGAGTTATACTAATACTAGGTCTATCATAAAGGTGATGATATCAGAAACAGAAGCTCACATGTCTATGCAAGATCTACTGCTTGCAAAATGACCTTGGGGGATGTAGAGGCTCCTCATCTTACCAAAGGGCAGCTGCTGTGGTGGCAGGCGCTCTGGGCTGGGTCAGGAAACCCTTTGCCCCTTGATGGGAGTTCTGGTTCTGCTCTAAGCATGCCTGTCCTTCCCCCCAAAAAAGGAGATAATACTTTCATTATCTCCTGCACAAGGTAGTAAGCAAAGGGCTTCCTAAACTCTAAAGCATTACATACACGTGGACTATCATGGAGATGACTGATGACCTCATAAAGGTAACTTGACTTGCCCAGGATTACCTAGCATAGGAAGGAATGGGCTGAGCCTTGAACCCACATGGCTTGATTACAAAGTTAGTGCTTTTTCAACTAATGCCACATTCATCTCTGAAAACAGCAGTAACAGGAAGCATGCCAACGAGGAGACAAACATTTGTAATGAACATTTTAATAAGAGTTCTTCATAGGTGTAAGATAACAGAACATAGGACATTGAGGGTTTCTTCAAACCTTAATCTTGTAGAAAAAGAAAAAAATCAACAATAGAAGGAGTAAGATATATTCTTATGGAGTTTTGGATATCAATTTTGAATAGTTTTTCATTAAATAACCTCTTCTAAATGTTGAAGAAACATTTTTGAATGAATTTGGAAGGCAAACTATATTTCATTGATGTTAAAAACTGATACACAAAATAAAATAAAAATGTATTATGTCCAGGTTGTGTGCATATACTCTTTTAAAGGGTTGTATGTAGATGGATCTTTGTAAATGGAATCATGCTTTTCCCACTGATTTACACTATAAGCTGGGGGTGCTTTATTTTCATTCTGACTGATTTTCTACTGGCAAAGGCTGTTGCCATTGAAACATAGCTTTAAATTTCTCTGCCACCTACTACTCTGTCAAGTAATTCATCATCTGTAAATACACACTTGACTGCAAACACTAGGGGAGCTCACTATTTAAAGAAAGTATTCACAGATTTTTTGGGGGGAGGGTTGGGTAAGACCTCCAATAAATTATGTTTGAAACATTCAAAGGTCTTGGTTAGGCATTTAAAAAAAAATTGGCCATACCTGGGCCATATCTGAAAATCTGTGGTACCAAAAAAAAAAAAAAAGACCTATACTGTTGCTAATGAAGAAACAGCTCTTGATTTTAAAATTAGTAAGAAGCAAATGATAATTTTAACAGCTTGCAACTCCATGGGTAACCACCAGCTAAAGTTGTTAATGATTAAGAAATCAAAGAAATTCTAATGCTTTAATAACTTAGTGGATGCGTAAAACCTGTCACTGAAATTTAAAACTTGGAAGGTTATTAGGAATCTTTTCAATCAGAGCTCATCATAGTTGTTACATGGTATTTGGACAGTTGTAACTCTGGAAGCACCATTGAAAACACACAATATGACTATGCATAGATACTAAAACATTATAAGGGAAGGCAGAAAGTTGTATCTACTTACCACCAGAATTACCACATTAGCTTCTCTACTCTAAACAAGGTTAAGTGGGGGTGGGGGTGGGAGGTGGAGAAGTCATACCAAAGTTTTTAAAGTAGTTGAAATAGTATGTAGAAAAAATAAAACTATTACACAACTGGCAAACAGACATCACAATCCTAGTCTGTTTCAGCTACTGGGCAAGTCACTTAACCTTTTCCTGGCCTCAGTTTTCCCCTTTTCAAAATGAGATTGGAGCCAGCTCTAAAATTGTGATTTTATGAACCATCCAAAATAATTACATGGCTTATAACAACATATTTAAAAAGCACTTACAAAGTGGTGTGATCTTAACCTTTCCTGTATACTTTATAAAGCTTTTTGAAGGTTGTCTCAGTAAAATGATAAGCAGTTTGGATATGACCATGGTGATAAAACCATAATCAATGACTAACTCAGAAGAAAATGGGGAATTAAATGACTTTTAAAATCCAGAAAAACAAATGATACACTAATAATAGGACCTGAAGAGTGGTGGAAAGAGCTGGAGGTACAGAATCTGAGTCTGAATTATGACTCTCCTATTTTCTATCTTAAGCATGGGCTAATATCAGTGGTACCAGTATTATCTCTTCTACTGAAGAGTGGTACTATGTTGAAGTGAATGGGGAAATGGCCTTAGAGATAGGAAGACATGGATTCAAATTTCTCCTCTGACATGAAATGGCTGTGCAACCCTGAGTGATTCACTTGTGCTCTTGGCAACTCTCTAAAACCATAAGCAGTAATAATAGCAAACATTTTTTTCTGGCACTAAGTTTTGCAAAGTATTTTATGTATATTATCTCATTTTATTCTCACAATCTCCCTGGAAGGTAGATTTGATTATGACCCCAATTTTGTATATGAGAAAAACAATAAATATAGAGTTTAAGTGGCTTGACTAGGGTCCCATTGCAGGTAAGTTTATAACATTGGATTGGAACTCAGGTCTTGGTTCCAAATCTGTAAGGTGCAAGGAAGGTTCCAAATTACACTGGTAGAGGAAATTTCTGATATTAATGAAATCACAGGGCTAGTAATCTTTCTCCCTATCCTTTTTTTACTCACTGATGTGGGTAATTATACAATTAAAATGCAGTCAGTTAACTATATATTATTCAATCTTGCTATAAATTGCTCTTGCCTGTATCCTGAAATCTCTTTCTTGAATATCACCCCTAATCTCCCTTTCCTTCCCATCTATTCCTGCTGAATAGGGTCCAGGAGAATTGGGCTCCTAGTTGAGGCAGCAACTTGCCTCTCCTTTCCTGTCTTGACATCCTAGGCAACAAATGAGTACTTAAGGTTTTTCCCCCCTATGGAGAACCCAAACTGTCCCCTCTTCTCAGGTAAGGAAACCAAAAATATGGTTTTTTTATTATGGTCTTTAATATGAATTCTGTTTTATATATTCATTACAACAGCATGACATCTAAAGTTGATCTCAATGCTGAAATTTTCCAATTTAAAAAAAAAGGTACTAAGTTGAGATATTTACATGAGTTTCTTTAAATTTAAAATGAGTTATATTTTTGTGAAAAGGTTTAATAAGTAATGGCAAATCCTGTGCTATAGGAAACATATGCATCTGTGGAGATTATAGGACTACAATAGGGAATCAATGTTATACCAAGAAACAATGCTACAGGTTGGATCATACAGTTATTTTTAATTCTTCTGACTTCAATGGAAAATGTGATCATTACATCAGGGACTGTGCTGCAGAGGCAGAGTGAACACTAAGACTTTCAGCATAAGCCTTCTTTACCTGCATACTAAAGTTAGCCAATCAGGTGCTGTATCACCTGATTTATCCACCCCTAGAGGTTAATCCAACTTAGTTTAGCCCTTGGAATAACAGCTTGGAATGTTCCCAAGAAGACTTGCTGCTGTCCAGGGACATTCCTTCTGAGGAGGCCCTCAGGAAGCTGGGGACAGTTCTGAGACCACATATTCTTCTATGGCACCTGCTCTTGAAACACTCAATTCTCCTAAGGTTGGGTATGGCCCAGAACCATATCTCTCTTGGTCTAATCCCAATGAGGCTGGATAAGAACTAGATTGACCACTGTAGACACCATGGGAAGGAACACACACACACACACACACACACACACACACACACACACACACACCCATGAACATTGGTCTGAATGCATTCTGCTCCTTCAGGTCCTATTCCTTATTCCACTACAGGACATCACTATCCTTGGAGAAGTATTTACCAGGATAATAGTTATAGAATAAACCCACTTAGTAGATTTCTAGACTAATCCCTTGATTTTAAAGGTGAGGAAACTAAATCTCAGGGTTGTTAAGGGACTTGTTCCACTCTCAAAAAGTTACAGATGAGATGTGGACCTGCATTAGGGGGCAGAAGTTTGACACCAAATTCTTACATTGATGAAATCACAGATCTAGCCTCTCTCCCCACCTACCAATGAATAATAATATGATTTCTGTGTAAACATGAATATTACATATTTGAAAACAACTTCTGAATTAATTTGAAAATGTTAAAGATGCATAGCAATAACAAAAATTTTTTAAATTATCTTGGTAAGACAACTAAGACTGCGATCTTAATTGCATAAGGAGGAATGAGTGAATGAAAGTATTTGCTAAGTACTGTGTTAAGTCCTGGAGGTACAAATAGAAAAACACAGTCTGTTCTTAAGGAAGTCACATTCTAATGAATTAATGAATAAAAACATTTATTAAATATGGTTACTTATGTTAAGCCTTTGGGATACATAGAAAAAAAGCAAAAGCAATTCTGACCTCAAGGAACTGAAATTCTAAGAAGGGAAACAACATACATAGTAGAGTGGAGGGAAGGGGGGACAACCCACATTGGAGGGTGCAGGTCAGACAGAAAGGCCTAGACATTTTAAGGGTACAGAAGAAGTACAGATAGCAAGGCCTCATTTATCTGACAGTGTCCCAATGAAGTGTTCCACATCAGTGAATTTTCCAGGTAATAGGAACTTACCCAATTTTAAGTGCCTAAACATTTTTTTTTATTTAATGTTTTGAAGTAAAGCTTTCTAAAACCTATTACACAATTCCTTGCCATTTGAGAAATCTTACATATTTGAGCAGAGTTTAAATGTGGTTCATGTGTAGGGTTTTGCATAAGACTATCCTCACTGTTAGAAAGATTGATTACCCCATGCTCCCCACTCTGTTAGAGCTGGAGATGGCCAGAGCTCGGCAAAGATCTTTCTTTTGTCTTTCAGCTCAACTGAGCTCCTCTCACCCAAGTCCCTAGAGCATTAAACTAGAAATAGAGGCATGCTTGAATTGCCTACAGGACATAGTGCTGGACTTGGAGGAACCTTTTCTTGAATGAGTCATTATTTTAAAATATGAATGATTGTTCTATTTTGTAACATGTGGCACAGCCTCAGTGGCCATTAAGGTCTGCCCTTGTTGGCTCTAGAGAGCTCAAGAACCTGAAGCTCTGCTCAAAGTCCTCCTTCCATTACAACTACCTTTGATAATGGCTGTCAGTGTACCTCACTCACTCTCTTGTTTTCTACCCAGTGGCCTGGGCAGTGAATCAGAGGATGAAATTTAGAGCCAGAAGGGAAAATGGCAGATGTGGAAACTGAACCCTCTCACCCCTAAGTGACTCCCAAGGTGAAGGACGTAATAAGAGGCAGAGATGCCTCCGCTTCTC
Organism: Gracilinanus agilis; assembly: GCF_016433145.1. Lineage (NCBI taxonomy): Eukaryota > Metazoa > Chordata > Mammalia > Didelphimorphia > Didelphidae > Gracilinanus > Gracilinanus agilis. The sequence continues at coordinate 127,556,267 of NC_058130.1, read as the reverse complement.
GTTCTTGCCCTACGATAGACACCAGTGGTACCCCTGAGGTTTAGCGTACCCTCAGCTTAGTTCCTCTGTATCAGGGAGGCATCATATTTGTTTACAAATATTTCCCGATGTCTTTACAAACCTTTTAAATTATTTTTATCTCATGATCTAAGCCATTTATCACTTTTACTTAATAAGATTGGATGCTACATCTATTTTGTTTCTTTTATCCCAAGAGAATGAAGTAACACTTGATAAACTATATGCACGATCATGTAAAATGGACTTCCAGGAATTTAAACTATTTAAGTATTCTCACATGTTAAGTGGTGGGAAAGGTGATGAATGCTTCAAACTTTTCACCTGTTATCTGTATTTCAGCCAATAGATTGTCTCCATAAATACGCAACGTGATGTATTAAGAATGACATATTTTACTCTGTTTATATTACTTCTAGGCCTCAACAAAAACATGCTACTTACTATAATGTATTAACATGCTGTTTTGGGATTTATAAGTTACATCCTCTCTTTGATTTTATAACAGATTCTTGAATTAATGGAAAGAAATATGTTCTCTCTTTTTTAGAGTCCAAATTTTTTCCATACAATTTGCTAAATGGCTTAAATTAAGCTTATCAATGTTACCTTTGGATGAATTTCTTAGGGTCTGTAAACTTGGTAACACTAATGCTCTTGAATCAATTAACAAAATACAATTACAAAATGATTGACTGGCCATTGGAAAAGTAATTGTAGAAAAAAAATCCAAGTAAAAAGGGCAGGCTTTCTTGTTTCTCTGATTAAAAAAAAAATTCACACCCCAAACTTGGAATTTTGACACATTTCTATGAGGAGAATTCTACAACAAAGTTTGAATTCTACAAAACCTGTTAATATCCTTAGAAATGCTTATACAACTGCTTTAACTTAATAACATTTCTTTTTTAATTTTAATTTTCAGGTCTAAATTCTTTCTTTCTTTCCATCCATCTCCTAACCACTGAGAAGGCAAGAAATACTACATCCATTAAATATGTTAAGTAATTCAAAACATACTTAGTGGTTCCATTTCTAAAAGTTATTCCTACTTCATTAAGATTACAGGGATTTTTCTACATTAAGTAATTTCCAATCTTTATGGCTCCCAAATTTTCTTATATAAAGATATTTAATCTTTGTATTCTGGGTCCAGACCACTTAACTTAGACTTTTAAAAACTATTTTTCTTTGGTTTAAAGAAGCTTACTATCATTCTTTTGAAAGTATGTTGCCAGTAGAATTAAGCTTTGTTTTGTGAAATTAGTGACTTAAAAGCAAATTTTAAAAATTAGTTTGATTTAGAAATTTCTTAATCCAGTTTCTTATCTTCCACATTTAAATTACATTCTCATCTTTAGATTCTGGTATTTGTCCACAAGAGCAATCATAATCATGATCATTATATATATATATATATATATATACATATATATATGTATATATGTACCATATATACTCAGCACAAACTACACTCATGAATATATGTAATACTTAATATAATATGTAATATACAACCCACATAATGCTTACATATGAATTTTATCTTAAGCTGAATAAAGAATATTGTAAAAGGAAATAAAGCTGTATTATATAACCACCACAAACTGTCCTCAACTTTGCTACCCTTAAATTTAAATTTAATAATTGTCAGAACTTCTCTTAAAATAGACCACCAACTACAAACCAATATAAATTTCACTTTATTTTAACTACCATATGAAAGAATATACCGAGTCACTAACAATTAAAAAAATTCAAATCAAAACAACTGATTTTTCACCTCATACTCAACAAATTGTAAAAGATGACATAAGATTGGAGCAGTCAGTGCTGGAGGGGTTGTGGAAAGAATGGCACATTAATGTATTGCTGGTAGAGTTATGAATTAATATAACCATTCTGGAAATCAATTTGGTATTATACAAATAAAGTAGCTAAAAAGTTCAGGCCCTTTGTCTACTAGGTACTGACAAAAAGGTCAGCTTTATATATATCAAAATATTGATAGCAGCCCTTTTTTGCAGTAGCAAAGAATTGGAAACAAAGCAGATGACCACTGACCAGAGAAGAGCTTAATAAACTGTGGTATATAATGGAATATTACTGTGCTGTAAGAAATGATGCATGTAATGAATGCTGAGAAGAATGGAAAAACTTACATGAATTGATACAAACTGAAGTAAGCTGAACCAGAGAAATAACATGCAAATACTACAATAATGTAAATGGGAAGACAAAACCTAAATCTACAACCAAACCCCTGTAAAACCAAACCACTGTAAAACAATTGAAATTCATGTTGTGAGATTATAAGGAACAAAGCTTACCCCAAGAAGAGACATGAGAAAACACTGTCCCCCCAATCTCAATTCCTTTGAGGGAGGAGCTTGGGAATTCAAAAGTGTGGAACATTGCACATATCAATATATATTAATAAAACATACTTTTTCTATGATCAGGCTTGTTAAATTATTTTTTTCATTTTCTTTTAACAGATGGCTCTCTAGGAGAGGGGAAAGCAAAAGACAGGGATTCTTATGCATGGTCCATGCTTTTATTTGAGCTTGACAACACTGATCTAGTACCATTTGCCTTATGATATGCCTATTTGATATTGTTTGAAAGAGAGGTTATTTTAAAAAAGAACATAAACATCTTGCACCTTGCCCCCCCCCCCCAAAAAGGAAACCCTTGTCTCAACCCTGTGATAGTAGTTCTAGAATTCATTTTCACACAATCACTGGAACTCATTTTCCCCCAAAAGCTGCCTCTCTTTAATTCTGACTGTCATATTTCTCCTTAAAACTGAAAACATATAATGAGGATGTAGTCTCCCTGGAGACTGCTTTAGCTCTCCCTTAATGTATCTCCTACTCACTTGTCTTTCAATAGGTCTCAGGAAATGTGAAAGGGGAATGCTTCGTTAATCCTATTGTCAGCACTATTATTTTATTATTTGATTAGTGTTCTATAAAGCAATATGGCCTCCATTACCAGGGTTTAAGAATAGGTATACTAAATCCTTTCTCTAGCTGTGTGGCTAATACCTGTGGCTTCAGAGGAGAATGATGCTTTAGAAAGGAGCTAGGGCATAGGACGCAGTGGGGCATAGCAGCAGACAGAAAGGACTCCAATTGTTTACTCTAATTCTAAAAGAGGCACATGCAATGTAGGATCAGGATTCAAGAAGCCTGGGCTCTTATTCTTCTCCTCCATTATTTGCTAGTTGTATAATCCTGAATAAATCACTTAACCTTATTTAGGTCTTACTTGCTTTATGTACAAAATGGAGATAATAATACCTTACCTGCCATTAGGCAGGAGACTCTCCTCGATTCCTTCCTGAGGTTGATTTCAGCATTAAGATTTATAATTTTATTTCTAGAAAAAGCTTCTATATTGCAGAAAGAAGAATGGCTTGAAATAAATCATTATTTGATTTGGGCAGATTACATTTTGCTTCGTACCTTTAATTTCTTTGATTAAAATGGGATTATCCTATACTTAACAAAGAAGGGCAAAATAGGTATTACTGGTATATAATAAAAAAAACAAAAAACCCAATGCATAAAACATTCTTAAAAAGCTAATAAATATGTCTTAAGATAGAGGTTTTAGCATCTGACAACTGTCAATTCTGAAAGCACAATTGAAAACAATTCAGTAGACATGAATCGATTACCTATTACACATGACACTGAGGCAGGTGTAGAAAACAACATCGTCCCTGTCCTCAAGGAGCTATCAGTTTATTATGGGGAATTTGACATGTAAACATATAAATATAAGTATGGTATATTTATATAGATTAATATAGAGTAATAAAGGAGAGGAAAGTTTGAGGAAGAATTACTTGTGGCTAGCAAGACCAGGAAAGAGTTCATGGAAAAGATGACATTTGAATTGAAAGAAGGGAAAAATTTTAACAGAAGATAAGGAGAGAATGCATTTCAGCAGTAATGTATATCATCTATGTGATTCTTCAGGAGGAAGCAGCACATTATTTTAGAGTGTGGTGTTTTTTGGGGGGATCGGGAGGGAAGGGGTGTTATCAAAAGAAAACACTACAGAATTTAGTGAAAATGATTTTCACATTTCAGTGAAAATTCCAGACTTTACCTTTGTTTCTGTTGCATGGGTTGTTGTCTCATAGCCATATATTGCATGTCCTCTTGTAGTCGATTAAGAGGGGAATCTGGCTTGACACGAATCCCATAGTAATGGTACTTGGAGTTCCCTCTTCATCAAGAAAAACAACAGATAATAGAAATCTAAAATTAGGCTTATTCAATAACCATTTCATTTAAGGCACCAAAAAATAAATTCCAACTATGAAGGGCATATAAATTACACACACATATAAAATGGCTAGTCACATAGGAAGAACTCAACTGGAAAAGTATTTAAATACTAACAATCTCCGTACTATTTGTACACATATCAGGCACTGGACAAAAACAAAGGAAAAAACATATCTTCATGGAGCTTCTTATTATATTCTATTAGGGACTGGGGGTTGGGTGATAACATGCAAAGTAAAAATGAAGTAATTTTGTTGGGGAAAAGCAACTCGCAACCAGAGGTCAGCTCAAGTGGTACGTTAGTAATACTGAGATACTAAAGGAACAAAAGGAAAGCCACCAGAGCACTGAGCAAAAAACAAAAAAGTATCTAGAAGTTATAATTTTCCTTAATGGAAAGAGTACCTACATTGGTTGGTGTGTGTGTTTCTTACATTTGATTTAAATTAATAAAGTTCATCTAGCTACAAAATTAAAATTTGATTCTGCGAAATAATTGAACATTAAAATTTTTTTATTACATTCTGCCTGGATGTTTTCTTAACAGTTCTTTCAGGAACGGTGTTTGTTCTCTCAAATTAAATTCAACACATACGTTTTTATTCCTAAATTGCAAGCCTATTGAGGACAATATTGTACCTGAGCCCTGTATCCTCCCCAGCACCTAGTACTGTGCTATGCAATAAGTAAGCTGGGTCATATTCTTGTGGTATTAACTTATTTAACAAGAGCTCATTATTTCAGAGGGAAATTGCTTAATAGTAAAAATAATTAATATGGGATAAGTGACTTTATTAAAAGGAAATATTAGTGAGACAATATTATTTATAGGTCTAATGGTAAAAATTACATTTCTTGCACTGTCACCTAGACAAGTGCTTAATATTTCTATTTCTTATTTACCTCACGAGTGGTGGAATAAAAATACTATCCCTAGATCTCAGAAAATTGTTATACTTTAACTCAGTTAATTTATATATATATATGTATATGCATACATATATATATATATATATATATATGTTTGCTACAAAGGGCTTTGTAGATGTTAAGGAGAAATTATTTCATCCCTGTTGAATCTCAAACACATTTTGTTAGTCACTGTTTTTAAAAGAATCCATATTTGCAGCCTGAATCAGATGTATCACAACAGACACACATGGGGGAAATTTCTCTGTGAAAATGGCAAATTTCCACATGGGACAAATGATTTCACAATTTCTTCATTTTTGTGAGAAAGCTTGTGTTTGGTAACAAAATTTTGCTCTGAATGGAATTTGTGAATATTTGCAAAAATAACAGTTTTAAACATGTAAATTCTTGCAATGAGAAAATAGTAGTTTCTAACAGGTCTAAATATAGCAAGGCATTAGAACTCTTCCCATTTTTTCCCTCTTTCACTTAAAGAGAGAAATCCAAAGAGAATTTGTGATAGATTTAAAAAAAATATTGAAAGATGCTACTTCCAAGTTTACAGAGTAACTATATATTGTAATGACTACATCCTTGTAAAAATTGTTAAAATGAGAATATTATACAGAACTATTAACTTGCAAAGACATATAGTACAGTTGGAGGGATACCTTAGAGTAGTCAGACTATATAATTAGGAGGTAATCCTAAAGTCAGTCAAGATAGGCCTTCTTTAAAAACAATTTCCAATTAGAATCTATTTTAGTATCTTCAGCCTTAGAACAAAGAGACAAACCAGCTCTACAAACTTTAGCAGCAGTCTCTTTATACAAAGCCAGCCAAGAGCAGTGAGGAAGCAGGAATGGGGAGAGTGGTATATCTCTCCTAGGACCTCTCAGACCCTAAGTGTTTGGCTTCTTACACACCTGCAACCTGCTTCGTTTTATTTTTGGCTCTACTATATTAACAGGATGGCACACTCTGCTCCACGGATGGCTTCACAAAAATTCATGTAGGATCCAAGAGACATGGTGAACTAAATATCGACTTGGCAAAAATGTTCTGCAAACATTTTAATGTTTTGATTATGCTTAGGATCAATAGTTCTATAACAGATTTGTTTTTTTTTTCTGGTTTCAGTAGCTAGTAGGTACATTATACATATATATATATATATATATATATATATATATATATACACACACACACACACACACACACACACACACACACATATAAATTTTTTGGAGGGGAGTTGTTTTTTTTTATGGCTCTACCAGCTGTTCAGTAGAAAATATCTTGGTTTGTTTTGGTTCATTGTAAGGTGTTGGTCAGAATGAATCTTGTTTCTAGTCCCTGTTGAGGGGGGATAGATTGAATCATTTCTTGCAGTAGACACATTTAACACTATCTCAGTCTGATTACTTTCCTTTTTAGTCTCTTAGAAAAGCCCAGCTATGATTATAAATCTGCATGGGATTTAACATTTCCATTGAATATTAAATTTTTTTTAAAAAAAACCCTTACCTTTCACCTTAGAGTTTATACTGTGTATTGGCTCCAAGGCAGAAGAGTGGTAAGGGTAGGCAATGGGAGTCAAGTGACTTGCCCAGGGTCACACAGCTGGGAAGTGTCTGAGATCAGATTTGAACCTAGGACCTCCCATCTCTAGGCCTGGCTCTCAATCCACTGAGCTACCCAGCTTCCCCCTTAAATATTAATTATTAAAAAGGCTTAGTGTAAACTTTTGGTGCATTGTGAGAGAAAACATGATTGCAATAATCATTTGGAAAGTAAAAATCACAAAAGTAGAGTAGAAATTTATTCTAGTCAAAGGATCTACCTCCAGAGTAAATCTTGAGCTTTGAAAAAGTGAAGTCTCCACCTAAATCTTTTCCAGGGACAGGATACAAGAAAACACCTAAGCAAGCATAAGTTGTTCAGTCAAAATGTTCATCAAAGAATACAGACCTATATGGCAATGGGCTTCCCGCAATGCATACTTGTTTAGGTGTTTTCTTGTACTCTAAAAGATACTTGCAACCATTATTTTCGTGGTTCTGGACAAGGGATAAGACAGAAAACAATCAAAGCTATGAATGCTAACTCTTTCAGTTTGATGAAATGAATCATATGCAAAGTCAGTGGTATAAAATTTGCTTAATCTTCTGTTTCATGTATTCTTCACTAAAATTCAATTAGCAATGAGGAAAGAAGTTGAACTAAATATCATATTGGCTGATGCTTGGGTCCACAAACATTTTGGTATTCTCGTTTTGCTTTAGATGAAGTTTTAGAGGATATTGTTGACTCTGGCCTGGTTTCACTGATGCAATGGTTGTTGAAGAACTGAATCTGTAGTTATCTACATGCTGCCTAGGCAGGTAAAATTCAACAAAAGGGAAGAAATTTTCACATTATATATGTATATATGTACATATATGTATATGTAGCACATATATGCATATGCACATATATAACAAATATGGATTTGGGGTGTGTATGTGTGTGCACTTATATACACATATATATGTACAAAATCCATAAATATGTGTATACACATAAGGAATCTCAAAGGTTCACTCTTCTCAGAATAAATTTATAATGAAGTAACTGAGGCTTTTTAACTAAGGGTGCCAAGGAATATTTACAAGAATACTATGGTGCTATGAATCATAACTAATTAAACTAAACTGCACTTGCTAAAATGAATGACCATCCACCTTTATCATGAAGTAGTTCTGTTTTGCTTCTTGATTTAAGATTCCTAATCAATAAAATTTAGCAATCCAAATCTAATCCTTAGGCATGCAATGTGTTTCAAGAGCTGAGAGATGGCTCTGGAGTTGGAGGCCTGAGGTTCAGTCCTAGCTTTCTCTCCTCTGTGACCTTGAGTAACTCACTTCATCTCTCATCTGTAAGATGATCCCCAAGGTCCCTTCCAGCACCAAATCTGAAATCCTATGAACAATGGAAACAAACATCTATTTGCCCCTGAATTGCTATTGCAATGCCTTATTACTTGAAAATATATAATTTATAACAATTACATTGAAAAATCTGGAATTGAGAAAAGTAAAACTGCATTAAATACATTTTTTGCATGTCCACAAAAGATTTGATGTTGATTTGTCCCATCTCTAGAAATTGAATCATATTAGATCAGCACTCTGTACTTCTTGCCAGGAGAGTGTAAACTTCCAATTTCTTTCTTCATTGAAAATATCTATTTGATATTTTGAGCAAGCATAATGTAATGAAATGAATGAGGCCCTTGGTATATAGAAGAAATTGCCCCATATTAGGAGTTAGGAGTTAGGAGTTGGGAATAATTATCTGAAAGTTTCATACTTAAATTATTAGTTTCCAAGCAATGAAATTCTTATTTTCTCATTTCCCAGTAAAAAAGAAAAAGAACATGCTAGAGTAACAGGCTTTTAAAATCGAATCAATTCCCATAGCCTTGAAAACAATACATTTTTGCATGTTGACAAAGATTTGTCCCACCTCTAGAAACTGAATCAAATTAAATCAGCTCTTTGTACTTCTTGCCAGGAGAGTGTTAACTCATCTTGGACTAGCAGATGAGAACCTTTTTATATGGCTGTTATAATACAATTTTGTAGGAGTCTAAAGACAGACTTTTTCTACTTAATATATTCTCTTTGTTGACCATCATCAGTAGCATTTTAGAAAGGGCTGTGATATAGGGTTTAAGATATCACGTGTAAATTTTGGGCAAAACTGTTGATCTTTCTCTGCCATTCTCTCTTTGGCTTGATAATCAACTTCTCTCACCCCTTTATTTACTATGTCATGCAGACATCAGCTGGTGAACTCTTAGTGAACTACTTTAGTGGAGGAGACACTCCCTACCTTCCCTATCCAATAATTTTCCACGTGGGCAATGTTTGGGACAAACATTTATCTTTTGGATTTTGTGTTCTCAAATGGATGCCTCTCTGGCCTTGCCTTATCTGGGTGCTTCTATTCCCTTCACATACAGGCATAGTTTCACATTCTTTCACTACAATAATTTTTGAAAATCCATAATCTTATTTTTCAGTACTGACCTAGTTCCCAATCTCCTGGTTCGTAGCCCCATGAAAATTGACCTTATGAGTTTTCCAAAGGAGGCAGCATTGACTGGGTCCAGTTTGTGTTCCTGACAGTGTCGTAGGTAATGGTTGTAAAGGGTACTTCTAGGGAGGCTCACACCTTCTGCTGTTTCATAATTGTCCAACAGCCACTGGAGCTATTATAAGTAAGACAGAGTAAACAAAAAGAAACAGCATAATTTACCAAAATATCTATAAGCCACTAAAAGCATTAAGAGTGTCACTTCACACACACAAGAAAGTACTTAGAAGTTCTCTTGAAAGCCTTATGATATGATAAGTAGCTCTATTTAAGTGAATTCAGAAGCTTAATCTACTATAGGGTTGAAAATTCTTGGAAATGTCTGTTAAACAGCAGAAGTCATAATACCTGTGACCTCCAACAATGCCTATATCTCTCCAAATATACAAAAGCATGTAGTGACATAATGATTTTCATTGTATTGATTGTTGCTTTGGAGACAAACAGCTACTTTCTTTGGGGAATTCAGATAATCATATTAACCAGTCAGAAGTATAATTTATACCACCATGGAACAGAAAAAAATCATGTTATCCAGGCTGACGGCCTGGCACATAATACATTTATTGTTGGTTTGTTACGATACACCAACAGCAAACTCTCTTGTAGGAGTCCTTATGTTAAGGTTATATTTATTTTTATAGGGTTCCTAACTTACTTGCTTCAAATTGCCACAAAATAAAAATAATACAAAATAATACATTGTATGCTAAGAAAGAAAAATTTCTGAAAAGGTAGAAAGGCAAGAAAACTCAGTCATTTCTTGCCAAAAGGTAAGAAAAATTCAGTAACTCAGGTTAAAGACTATTATACACAATGGACATTTCTTTACTTATTCAATTTTCGGTTTATGTATCTCTGTTGTGGGGAAGGCTGTAGTAGTTAAATTTACTGTAGGTTCAATCTCTAACTTTTTGGAAGAAATGCTTTGTTAGAATTATCTCAAAACTTTCTGTCTCCAAGCGATATTTTCACAATGCCATAGAAGGATGATGACTGCTAATATGTATAGATTCAATAGGAATTTTAGTCTTATTGATAGCCATGGGGTTGTTTTCTTCTGCTAAACCATGCAAAAAGAAATAAAAGAAATTCTAATGCATACAATTGTAGTTTCTGATGTCTTGACAAGAATGACAATTGTAAAATATGTAGGACACATATTACCACAACTGTTTTACAGATGGGGAAATAGAGATTAAGTGACATGCCCCAAAGTCAACACAAGAAATAAAACTAGAGCCTTGATCAAAACCCAGGTTTGCCAATTCCTATTTCCTTGCTTTTTATACCATGACACACCATGAATGCAGCTTTTAGATGACTGAGAAGAAATCGTGGTGTATTGCTCCACAATTCAATAATGCAAAATGTATATGAGAACTTGTGAGGCTTCTCCTAAGTTGACTCCTAAGTAGGGAAGTCAAGGAGAAGTCGTTAAAGTTGTCACAATTTCAACTAACTTTCTAAGCAATTCCTCTTTCACACTGTCATTTTTAGGGATTTGTGATTACATTTGGAATATGAATTTAAATTTGAAACTAATAAGGTGCCATTTTCAGACTTTTAAAAGGAAAACATCCAACATGATTTTTTTTCAGGTTTCCTGCCTACAATAATTTTTCTTAGTAGACAATTGTGCCAATTGAGTGGCATTTTATAAGGCTGATGCACAGACATAAATATTAAAATACATACATTAGGTGCCACATAATGCATATATGACAAGGTTCAGGTTTTGCACAAGACAAACATAATAAAGACAATTTAGGAGAAGCACAGGTAAGATTGACTATTAGACAATGGTGATACCTACATTTTGCATAGTTTCATACTTTAAAGCTCTTTCACCTATATTATCTCATTTGATAGTTTCAAAACTCCTGTAGGAAAAATGGGGCAGGAACTATTACTCTTATATTACAAAATAGGAAACTGAGGCTCAGAGAAAGTAAGTTACACAAGCTAGTTAGCAGCAAGACACAAGGACTAGAACCCATGTCTCCTAATGGCAAGTTTGGTGTTCTGTATTTACAATGTAGGAAAGTGCTATGTAGTACTTATCTTTAGCATATTTCAGGTAACTAGCATATGACATTGAAAGTAGCAAAATCAATGTAAAAACGATTCTAATGGCTTCTGATCACACATTCATTCCACTGAACTACATTGATAGTAACTCACTGTAACATAAGAAGATCATAGATTTAAAGCTAGGAGAGACAGTGTAAATGATCTAGACTAACCTCTTAATTTTACAAATGCAGAAACTGTGGCCTTAAGTGACTAGAGCAATGGTCACTGATATTCAGAGTCAGGATTTGAATCCAGCTCTTCTGATTTCAAATCCAGAATCCCGTCTACCATGAAACCTCCTCAGAAAAATATCTGGGCTATTTACAAAGCCCCAAAAGATATCATTCTTTTTTATAATTGTTTAACAGGTAAAAATAAGTATTTGGTAATTTAGTATAAATCATACTAACTAGTAACATAAATTTAGTTTCTTTGATAGAGGTAGATACATTTATACATTTTCCATAAATATTTAGTCCTTTACAAATATGTAAGAGAAAATTTTGTTTATTTTGAATTTTACTTTATTATTATTATCCTTGCATGGGTTACCAATAATTTTAATTATTCTATACTTCTTACAAATTCCTTATTTCTGTCACTTGTAATTGTTTTCCATTGGCATTCTAAATGCATCTGAATCAGACTTACCTTAAATTTTATTTTAGTCCAATTTGTCTTAGATCATTTAGATAGCTAAACTGGACTATTTCCATAGGATTCAGAAAACTATAGTGACCAAAATATTTTTTGTCTCTTTTCAATTGGGCCACATATATAAGCACAGCTGAGTTGCTTGCCTTTTATTAGTATTCTTCAAATAACTAGGGAAGTTATATTTGCTATCTGCATAATAATTCATAAAAGAATATAAATGAAGTAGAGAAGAAAAAATATTTGACAAGGCAAATGCACGAAACTTTAAAAAAAGCTGAAGTCCTACTTAGTTGAGTAGTGGTAATGTGAGACACACAGAACCAACAAAAGAAAAGGAGAATTTACTTCAGAAAATTATATGGTCTATTTTTCATACAAATTAATAATTTTTTTAGGGACAGCCCTAAAGGGTATAATCTCAACAGAAGTAGGGTAAAAATGTCAAGAATTCTTGGCAAATTTATTAGAATATGGGGGATCTTATGGGAAATCAAATGTAGAAAAAATAAATTTTAAAAGGGATTAGGTAAATTGGCCTTACACTCAAAATTATGCAAATAAATTTTATGTCAATTAAGTGAACATAATACAAAACAATTTTATTACTGAAGGAAACAACTAAAATAATCTGCCTTATCCAAAACAAAAATGCAATCTATTCTACAAACTTCCTTAATTTTGTACCTGTCATCAGACAGATTTAATTATTTTTACATGAAGATAAACTCCTGAAAATTTTATTTGTATTAATTTCTCATGAACATTTCTATTAATCTGAGGAAATTTAAAAAAGTGACATTCATAAGAATTATAAAAATAAAATTTTATAAAATATTGGTTTCACTAGAAACTCTGATAAAGATATTGAGTTAGGATAGAAAAAGAAATTCTATTACATGAAAACAGATAACCAATGCTTCTTACTTTGTGCTCAACTTTAAATATTTTAGAGTTAAAGACTGTGTCCTCGTAAACAAAACAGAGAATGCTATCCAAATAATTCATAACAAAAAAGTTTTTGATGGAAAGATCCATATAATAATTAGGTATTGGGAAATAAAATTATCCACACGAGTGCCTCATTTCCAATTCATATTAGCCATGGTCACTAAAGAATTGCCACCAAATTGAATATTAAATTGTCAATTAGGTTTTTTTCAGTCTTAGTAATAATGATTCCAACAAACAGATTGGACCAGGTATGTGACAAATAGGAATAATTGTTTGGATGGCGAAAAAAACCCATTATTGATTATTTTAACCTGATTATTTTTCTGATATTTCCTGATACACACATATACATATGTGTATATTACATGTATTCAGAGACTATTTATCTGTTTTTATCATCTATCTAGTCTCTGGATACGTAGCTGTCACCTATGATTTTATGACCTTTAAAGAGCATTTCCGTAGTTCTAATTCCCTTTTCTTCCTTTATTACATAATTACAAAATGTTGCCAATTTTATTCTACCTGGGATTTGGTTGCAGTCACAAAGATTTCCACTCCAAATTCACTAATTGTTATTTAGTTGAATATCTCTTTTTTTCTTCCATTAACAGAGAGGTCCCTTAATCTTCTTATGTGAAACAACTACTTTGGAGTAAAAGCAGTGGCACAGTTACTGCCAAAAGTAGGGGAGGAGAACCTTGATGTTAGCTTTCCTACCCTCATGTTTGACAATCCAAAATAATTACTAAAAAGGGCAAGGGTAAGGGAGATAAAGTGAAGAGGACAGGAATTAAAGGTTTGAGAACTATCATGTAAGCATTCAAGACTAATCAGTAAATAGCAATCTACTTCTTGGAGATGTCTATTTTTAAATGTAAAGCCAGGACCCACACATAGGCTATAAAATTTCAGATTGGGTCTTTGAGCCCCAAAATATAATTTATAAAAGTATTTACTTATTTTGAAAGTAGCTTGGACAGTAAGGGATTGTTTCAAATCACTACTCAAGGAATTAGAATCTATTGTGCTAATAACAAATTTTTTTAAGGATACAAATTAGAGATGTACTTGAGACCTTTAGCATTATTATTTTTATGTTAATTTTGAATTTAAATGGAATACAGTCATGAAATGTGGATCAGAGTCCAGAGCTGGTCAGGGCCCTGAAGTTCAATTCTTCATTCTATGGATGAGAAAACTGAACCACAGAGAATTTGTTCAAGATCACAGAGCAAATAAGCAGCAGAGAAAGGATTTGAATCCAGTCTCTTCCTTTCTACCCTACTACTGTATTTTTTAAAAATCAATTTTATTGGAAACTACATTTTAGCTTTTTAGGGTTTTTCTCTTTCCTCTTAAAACAAAGACACTAAGTTTTTCATGTTACAGAATTTAAAAATATCTTTTAAATTAGTTGTTTATAAGTATGATTTAAAAGCCCATAAAATATACCATTGGAACTTTTAACCTTTAGCTTGGTTTATAAAAACCTGATTATTCTGCTAATGAACAGATTTAAGCGTATCTAAGGGTAGAAACAAGATAATTACATCTTTCAACCTTTGCATTTAATCTGTGTTAATCAGGATAGATTAAAGGAAGGTGAAATTTTCCTATTTTTCCCAAAGGGAAATACTGATTGACAAATAAAAAAAATCATTTCCCAATTAACTTCTAAATGTAACATTTGGGACATTTTATTTTTTTTCCAGATGGATTATAACCTATTAGGATTCATTTTCAGTGCCGTTTACTAATGACATGCATTTTGACAGACCTTATTTCAGGCATAACTTATATTTACAATGTTGGCATAGCAAAGTCAAAGAGGAACATAAAACAAAGATTTTGGCTTTAGGCTGGATGTATTTCAGTGGCAAAAGGCATGAAAGGATCATTTGCTGAATTACAAATAGGAAAGAAAATAAATGCCCTTTAGGCTTTTTAAATGAAATTTTAAGCTATCTAACAATTCAAAAAATTACTTCAAATTATCGATGACCAATTTAGACCATTTTCATATATGCATTTAACAACCTATATTTTCCTTTGTTGGCAAAAAACATTATTTGCAAAGCTGAATTATTTATAACTAAGAATATAAACAAAAAAATAAAACAGTAAACCTGCCTTTAGTTTTGATAAAATGTTATTTAGGCAGATTGCAAATCACTTAGCCACATGATCCTCATAGCAAAGAAAAGGGAGAAACTAAATTAGGAATGAAATAAAAATCCATTCAAATAATGAAACCATTTGAAGGTTAGGCCTCTTTAATGCCAAACAATAAGATAGAATCCCAGGAAACTATGAGAAAGAAGCCACGAGTTAAAAGGAATTTTTTTTTCAGTAGAGCTCTCTTAATCATAAATTATACTTGTAATGGTCTTAAATATTTTGAAAACAAAAAGCTTATCTTTCATAAAACTATATAAGTAGTTAGTGGGGAAGGGTCTGCATGACCATTAATCCTTTTAGTCACACAGCATTCAAGGAAGTGACACTTTTGGCACTATACTTGAATAGACTTGACTATAAAAGAGATATATAATTCTAACTAAAGAATACAAAAGAGGTTTGTGCATGATTTGCATCCTATATTAGTTATTCCCTATCTTTCCTCTCTCTCCTCTCCCAATTCTTTAAGATTACAGCGATCAACAAAGTTTGAAATTCCTTAATGGTAGCAAGAGGAACATTATTTGACATCCCTAAACTCAACTAGGTACTATGTATTATGCCTTGAAATCTCATCATAGTATTATCAAGGATTTTGTTTCAATGTGTATTTTGTTAAAGTAGAAATAAAGATGGTTATCTGTCTATCCCACTCTCATAGTATCTAAAAGAAATAGAGGTTAAAAATGCGCTCAAGATTCTAACAAAATTCTAGAGCAATGAAGAGAGCAGGTTATTATTTTATTTAGGTAGAGTACACTTCCTTACCTACCACATGGGTTCTTAACTTGGGTCTTGTAAACTTAAAAAATGTTTTTTGATAACTACATTTCAGTTTGATTGATTTACGTTGAAATCCTATGTATTTTATTTCATACATTTATAAACATTCTGAGAAAGGATCAGTAGTTTTCACCAGTGCCAAGAGGCCCACAACATAAAAAAGGTTAAGAAGTCCTAATTTAGCTCTTTCTTCCTAAGCAGCCTTCCAAAGTACATTTTCTCATGTGAAATTAAAAACGCAGATCTTCAAATCACAAACAGTGAATTTATGAATGCTACACTACTACTTTTGGCCCTTCACTTTGTTAGTAAGAGTCCTCTCTATAACAGAGATTTTTAAACTAGTGTCCAAAGAGCCCCAGTAGTTTTGTGGACAGATTTCAGGAGATCTGTCAACTTGGATGAGAAAAAAATTACATCTCTATTTTTACTAACTTTTGGGTTTCTTTCTCAATCCTACATATTTTTTGCACTTTAAAACATTATTCTGAGAACGGATCTGTCCATAAGCTTCACCAGACTGCTGAAAGGATACATAATACTGCCTTGTTGGGGCCTGCCTCCATTGAAATCCCTGTTGCTCTAACTTGTGTACTCCCACTTCCACTTGTTGGAATCAAAGACTAAAATTGGTCAGTGTAATTTTTCTTATTACTTGAGTTGGTATGAAATAAAGGGCAGGGTCCTTTCTTGATTTTATAGCAATGGTTGAGATAACCATTCTTTTGTAACATGGTCCAGTACAAGTTACCACATTGAAACTGTTATAAAGGGGTGTTGGTAATTTGGTTTTAATTGTAGCTTAGCTATACCATGTATTAAATGAATATGTAGTATAGGGCTAGCCTTAGGAAACTAAGCCACTATTTGACGGGGAAATGTGTTTTATTTAAATTAAATTTTTTTGGGGGGGAACACATTCTGTTCTTAAATTGGGAACTGCTTGTATTTGAATCATTATTCCCTTCATTAACATACATGGGGTATGTTTTGTTTTATTTTAAGAAAACACTTGGGTATTATAGTACTTTATTATGGTGCTGATATGGAGTTATATTTTTTTGTTAAAAATAATCTTTAAGTACCAAAGAAATGAACACATAACATCCTCACATAATCAGACCATCTTACACAAATTCCAAGTTTTTTTTCAAAATGCCTAAGGTAGCTCACATTCTTGGACACTTATAAGTCAGGGCAGGAAACCATGATGAAGATTACTGGTGTTCAGATGACAAAGGACTGATTCATAATTGCTATGACATTCTTTAGGGTTTGATTCTACAGCTGATTTACAAAAATATTGTCAGTATCATATCAAATTACAAAATCTCCAAAGTGAAATCTATCATTCCCTATTTTAGAAGAGAGATAAAAACCATAAAGATGAATCAAAATGTGGCAATTTCCAAATGAGAAAGTTTAATTTCACAGGTTTTTGTTAAATCAAATTTAATCTTCAAAAGGAGGTGGACTGGTCAAGTATGAGCAATAAGAGTTGTACAACCTGAGTGTTGGGATAGTACTCAATACTGGAACAAAGAGTGGAATGGCTACACAGGATGAGAAAGTATGGCAAAGGGTGGGATCTGCACCAGGCTAAGATAATAGCTACCCAAATAAATAAGATCACAGAGTAAAGGGACAAATAATGAATGCAGAGCGATGATTCTATAAACTGTTATCAAACTCATGATTCAAGTCTTTATCTCTTAGTTTAAGAAAGTTAGCGGGTCCTATACACAAGTTCTGGTTAATTTGTTGATGATTCTAAGTGCTAAAGATATCACCGAAATTTTTTGTGAATTTAACTAGTTTTTGGTTTAGTGGGAAATTTCTAGAAAAAAAATTGAAAGCCATTAAATGAATTTCACCAAGTAGAATTTTACTTTCATAAGCTTTTATTCTTATGATATGGAGATGGGTACAACATCTCTACAGTTACCTTTAGCTCCACATCCTATTACCTATTCTACATAGTGAGAAATGATCTCTCACTTGCATTCCCACATGCAAAAGCAGCCTAAGGAGCAATATTATGGAAAAGAGAACTAGATTTGAATTCAGGAATGCCTGGGTTTGAACTGAGGCTCGGTTATTTTTTATCCACGTGACTCTGGCCAAGTGACTTGGAATCATAGGATCACAGCCCCAGAGTAGAAAGGAACGTGATAGGGTATCTAGCCCAAACCTCTTACTTTACAGATTAGGAATTTGAGATGAAGGAGGATACTAAGCACAACTTGTGCCCAAAGGCACACATGCAGTAAGTGCTACAAGGTGGATTTAAACCTGGTTCTTCTATCCAGAGCCAATGCTCTTTCTGCTGGGCCTCAAATTTCCCATATATAAAATAAGGTAGTTGAAACACCTGATTTCTAGTGTTCTAGCTTTAAATCCTAAGACCTTATAAATGGCTTTTTATCACTGAAGTCATAGGGAAAGTGACAGGGAAGATACCTTTCTATGGAAATTGATTAACCGGGGGAACTAACACCTTGCTAGGTAGAACAATTTCCCTAAGTGGAGATTTTTTTAGTAAAAAAAAAACCTGAGTTCGTGACCTACTTCACAAATTTGGTAAGCCTAAATTTATGTCTTTCTACATATAATAAGGAATATCAGTAAATTAACTTACTCAACTTCCAAAAGCTAATGGTTTTCAAAATCTTTCACTAGAAATTTTCCACTCAATTGAAAACCAATTAAGTTTACAAAGTCTATAATACCTTTAGCAGTTGGGTGTCACTTAGAATTTGTAGAAAGAGCCAAATCAAACTGCTTAAACATATTTAAAATAAGGAGTATCGTTAATCTCCAAGGAGCAAAAAAAATTCTTACAAGATTGGGAACATTTTCAAGATCACTAATTTAATAGTGGTGCTTCTATTAGGGCACTTGTCTATGAGCACAGTTATACATGTAATTGATAAACAGTATACTGTTAAAATAAATCCTGCTGGCAAATCAGCTATGTTTCTAAAGAACTTTACTTAAGATATGGTTAAAAGGGAACTTATGAAATTTGAAGAGCTCATAGGCATGGCTTAGGACAGAAAAAAATTATTGGTACATTTGCAAGTATTTATAACCATTGTTTCTGTACAATAAAAAAGCCTCTGGCACTGAAAATCAGCATGAATGATTTTTCCATACAAGGTAATAAACAATCTGAAGACACAGAGTGAGAAACATTTGTCTGCTGTTTATGCTGCTTCATTCACACCTTCATTAACATTAATTATTTCTTCATGCATTCTACAAGAGAAAATTTCAAAAACAACATATTTGAAAAATTTAAACAAACCAACAATTTAAAACACACAAATATGCTCACATACCTACATTATTGTTTATTAAGATCCCCAAATGAAAAGGGTGATGAAATAGAACTTAAATTTAAACATATGCAGCATCTGATATACAAATTAATCAAATAAAAATAAAATCTGAATGGAATTTTATTCTGGTACAAAGAGCTTGAATATTTGCAGAGTGAATAATTATCAGAGAATTTTGATTGATTCTCATGTTTCTATATATTTTTTCACAAGGACAAATGAAAACCTTACAAATTATACTCCACAAATTCAAAACACAAATGGTTTATGGTTACCTTCCTCTGTGCTAATAATATCTTGAAAACTGCCCTTAACATAGCAATATACAGGTACAGATTTCAATAAATATACAAGAATAATTGTGGTGTGTAGAATGATATTTTGCATTTAAATCCCCACAAAGAGATTTGATACATACATTACCAACACCTTAGAATTATGAAAAAAAAGAGAAGCCAAGGAATATATGCTATCATCTTTCCTCCATGTTCAAGTCATTCTTTCGCCAAATTAAGTATTTTTCTAAATTATAGTCATTATCCACACTTCCTGTTTATGAATATTTGCCCCTTCACCTTGAGATAACTTAAAACTTTTCATTTAAATGGAACATCAGAACAAATGAAGAGAACTACTACTGTTTTAGAAATTAGCTAAAAATGTTCAGAATTATTAAGTACTTTTTAAAATTTTATCTTCATTCTATTCATAGAATGTATCTCAATTTCACCTTTACTATATGTTCCTGTACCACCAGTTGTAACTTCTGTGTATAAAAGCAAACTTTATAACTTTCAGAAAATGAAATTATGCTAAAATGGTTTATTAAAATGATCAAATCCACATAAGGAATGTTGAATAATTAGATTTCTTCCCTGACTCCCTCATTCCCTCCCTCCCTTCTTTCCATGCTACAATATAGTTTTTAGTCAAAGATTGGAGAAAGGAGGAGAAAGGGAATCACTTAAATATCCTAAATAATTTTATTTTTGAATTCAGCATATTTGTATTACATAATCAAAAGGGAAAACACGTTTTCCTAAAACATTATTGCTATAAATTTAACAGTCTGTCCATTTAAAATACACTTTTCTGTCTGTTTTAAGAAATTTATTTAATCTATTCAGAAAATACCTTCTAAAAGCTTTCTAAAACACTGCATTTGAATAGATTATAAAAACCTGAGTATAAATAAAAATTTACATACAATTATTAGTTTACTAATTTATAAAATTTCTATCAGTCCTTTTCATGCTTACCAGGGGTCACAGTTATGTTGTAAGTGATAGCAATTAACACTAATGACCTGAAAAAGTATAGTTCTCTTTTTTTCTCATTTTAAAATCAAAATATGACATTTTCACACTCTGCTTCCTCTCTTCTTTCCTTTATTTTTCTATCTTCTTCTTTTCTCTCTTTTTTATTATACTTGTTTCAATTCTTTTCAGGCCCTGGACCTTTGGGGCTGCACAAATGTACATGGATGTTGGAAAACATCTTACTTGCATCTTGATGCCATTTAAAAAATGTTTTATTGTTAGCTCTTCTGTGCTGTTCTAAAAAATGAATCATTACTTATATATGCAAGTAGAGAGGAGATTGTCTACTTCTACCTCTAACTAATATAGATTTATGTTTATCCACGATAAATTGGTATCAAACAAAAGATTTTCAAATTCCCTACTAGCTAGAACTACAATGTGACGTTTATAAAGTTAAAATGTTTTAAGTTTTTATCCCAAAATTTTTTTATCAAAGTCTGATAGAGTCCCTGAGTCTTCTACTTTTGAGATACTTTGCTAGACAAAATAGCCAAGAATGATGTAAAGATTGTAAGTAGCTGAGAAAGGAAGATTAAGAAGCAAAATAAATAAAACAAGCATTTAAGAGCAAGCTAAACATGCAGAACAAGCAAAGAGATTAGTTTACATGAAGAAGAGGCAACTTACATGGCTGTTGAGAAGAGAGCTTCTGTGAGTGGACAGACCGTCAGACTTTTGCAGCGTCTCAATCGCCATTTCAATCTGATAATAGATGTCATTAAAAAAAGGACTCAAGACAAGATAGTAACAAAAGGCTGACCAGAGAAATTTTGATAGGTTCATTCAAGTTCAATATTTGCTTCAAAGTTGGCTAATGAATAGATTTCCCTTAAAAAAATATTTTTCCTTCTCCCTCCACCCCTACCCCAATTCCTATCGAACTCACAAAAGGAACTACTGTGAGCATTCTCTAATTATAGTCAGACCATCGTCCTGAGAACCCCAGCAGATTTTTCCAAGGTTATGAAAAAACATTCTTGACTTTCACAATTCAAAGACACAGATGTGGAACAGAAACTACTCTCTCTTTCTGTATCCTCCCACCAAAAGAGTATTCAATATTTGTTCTCTTCTCCCATGAAAGGAAAATGTTATTGCAGATCCTGTGTTTAATATATTATAGTATTTTAATGCTAATGTGCAAAGAAGTCTTTACAAATGTTCAAAGATGTACTCCACCCACCCTCTTTTGTTTTTGTCTTGCACACAAACTGAAAATTTATATGGGTCCTCCTAAAATATCATTGGCATGAACGAATAAACTATAACTGTATCATGTCTTATCCTACAGAGCATATGTATCTTATCCTCTCATGGTGTGATGGTGACACAGAAACATCAGAAATGACAGTAGAAGTGAGATATAAAAGAAAAACAATTTGGAGCCAATAGAGACAGGGCAATCAAAGAAACTGCCTTGCTATTTGAACATTGCAGCATTAGCAAGAAATCAATTTATCATTTAATAAGTAAGAATAAATATAACTTTTTGTCTTGGTAAATTCTCACTAAAAGACATATCCTTTACTCAGTGTAGTTCTTGAATGTCTTCCACCTCCTGCTTTAATTATAACCAGTTATGGAATGTCTAAGAACAGTTGCTGAAAAGCATTGGTAATAGTTGCATTCTCATGGAGAACTGCTTACAATTAAAAATCCAAACAAACCAAGTTCCGCTTAGAAACCAATATTTAAGCCATTTAAACAAGAAAACCAATTTCATCTTTGTAACAATCTGATTAAATTTAAGGCTGGAATCAGGAAGACATGGGTTCAATTTCTGACTCACACTAGCTATGTGTTTAAAAAGGGCATTATTGCATTTTTCAGCGGCATAGGCAAATGCTGAAAGACGATGTGATTATAGAGAGCTTCTGATAAGCAGATTGGAAGGGATTTTTATTCTTCAAAAGTCTTACAATGGGGGCAGCTGGGCAACTCAGTGGATTGAGAGCCAGGCCCAGAGACAGGAGGTCCTAGGTTCAAATCTGGCTTCAAACACTTCCTGGCTATGTGACCCTGGGCAAATCACTTAACCCCCATTGACTAGCCCTTACTGCTCTTTTGTCTTAGAACCAACACATAGTATTGATTTTAAAGCAGAAGGTTAAGGGTTTTTTTTAAAAAAAGCCTTACATTACTGATAAAATCTCAAATCTGCCCCCAAATTTCCCAAAATGAACAGTCATGACAAATACCTTAATGATCATTTATATAAATGAGGTTAAATTAGATGATTTATTAGAACTTTATTTAAAAACCATAAAATGTTACAAAATGTATACTATTATTATAATACTTTTTATAATTTATTCTGAACGTAGAAATTGAGCATATTGTCATTCCTCACTCTATTGTGGCTCACTTATCGAAGCTTTACTATACTGTGGGTTTTAAGAAAAATATATCTAATTCTAATAATAATATATCTAAATCTAATAAATCACAGAGATTTTGCTATATCACAGGATTTTGTGGATGAATACCATACTGTATACAATGGAAAAGCAGTATGCCACTACTACTTGCGCAAGTTTGCCTTCATGAGATTGTACATGACACACTGTTGGCTGAAAGGCAACCAACCACAGTTCTGTGTTCTGTATCCTGGGCACTGATTGGTTCAATGTTTATAAGAGTGTTGGAAAGGTTAAAAAGAGGGTGGAAAAGGTTTATAGAAGAGTGGGAAGAGTTTATAAAGCCTTAAATTATGTATAAATAAAAATAAATTTAACATCACTTCTTTGTGGATTTTCACCTATTGAGGAGGTCTCTGGAATGTAACTCCCACAATAGGTGAGGGATCACTGTATTTTGGAAATTCTAAAAAAATTTCTTGTGAAAATAGCAAAGTGTGATTTTCTCTTTTAAATTTGCATGGTAAAACACCCCCAGCAAGAATTTGCATTCCCTATATTAACACCCATCTATCTGTAACTAAACTGTACCAAATTCCTCAATAAACCTTGATACTACGATTGATTGCAAGAAAATTATTAATTGATTAATATGCAAGAAAAAAGGAGATTGTCTACTTTCATCATACACTTATGTAGGTAACTTTGGTTTTTCTGTGATAAATCAATGCCAACAAAGGATTTTGCTTAAAGACTTCAAGTTAAGGGAAACCTGCTAGGTCAAACTTTCCTTATACCTCCTGCAATTGTGGTAGGTAGACATAGGCATTATTTTATAGATGAGCAAGCTGAGGTTCCAAAAAGACAGTGAATATAGATATACTACTAGTAAATCTTGATGTTAGCATTCAATTGTCTTGATTTCAAGTTTAGCTGTGATTTCTACAATGTCACTTCAATAAACATTTCTGTTGTCCTGTAAAGGACACTTACTGACAGCACTATTTTCATTCTAGACATTACTTCTACAAAGATAAATAAGAGATGCTCAATGGCTTATCCATAGCACATTAACCAAAAGGGAAAACCAAAAGACTTAACTGATTACTAGATTCTCTTAGAGGTATGCAATGAAAACACTATACACTGAAAACATGCTTTAAGTGAATTTGTTGAAGAGGATGATTATAATTCATTAAGAGTAAATAGTCTTGTTTTTGAGATATAGCAATTTTATCCCTTTTCCTGAAAAACTTGTTAAAATATTTTATCGATTATTTAAAAAAAACTAAATATGCTTTTCAACTATTTCATGAATTTCAACCCATGAAGTATTCATAGCAATTTACCTATTACTACTTGTGTCCACATAAGCTTTCTCTTTGTTCATTCATCTGATATATTTGTATACCTCTTTTCCTTCATAGTCAAAAGCATTGTTTCCTCTGACCTGATTCTGTTTTCTTCAATTCACATTATTCCATCTATAAGGCCTCCAAGATATTTTATGTACCTCATAATTAATTATAAATGTAACTCTTATTATACTCTTCCATTATATTGACAGATCAAAATCTATTCAGTTATTTCCCATTTGTGCCCAGTTGTTTCCAGTTTTTCTCACTAACAAATAATGATGGTGTTATGAACATTTTTGAACAAAGACTTCTTTGCTTTTGAATAATACTCTACCTGAGTATTTCCAACAATGGCAACAATGCTGGGTCAAGGGAAATGACTTTTTTTATAACTTTTACAGTGTGCTATCAGTATGCTGTCTAAACAGAGCCTGCTAATCAGCAATATTAGTAGCAGTGTAAGAGATGTGATCTCTTCTCCCTCCTACCTGCATAGTTGATAATCTAAGTAACCAATATCTGATCAGAGACTCTGTTCTTGCTGGCTACGGGAGGTGAGTGAATCTACAGTCCCACAGATTAAGGACCCACTCACAAGAACTCTTAACACATAGTCTCCTTCTTCTTCTCCCTCCTTTAGACCCTTCCCCCCCCCAAACAGTTCAGTTCTAGAGATTTTGCCCTTATCTTTCTTCTTTAGGATGAATGAGAATATAATCAACAACAGATCTTGGACCTTGGACAGATTTAGCATTGTTCAGTCAATAGAATCTGTCTTCTTTTGACTAGCAAACCCTTTTTTACTTGTCCTCATCCTGAATTCCTGTGATGCTGAGTGAAAGACTACTAAGAAGATTCATTGATTTTAGTGCTTTGTCTCCTTTCTATGTCCCAAGACTCACTCTATCTTCCCCTCCCAATGTGTCCTATGAAACTCACTTCTATCATTAAGAAACAACCTGTACTATTAAATCTCTTTTAGACCTTGCTTACCCTTCTCCCAGAAAATGCTGCTTCTCATATGCCTCAGGAGGAGGAAGGAAACTACTCCTTGTTCCTCCTCTTTGCTACTTCTAGACTCTTTCATTGTCACTGTCACTTGTTTTCCTCCACTTGGACTTATCACCTTATCCAGATCCTAGAAGCAGTTATCTACCTCTACTCAGGCCATTTATCCCCCCCCCTTTCTGCATTTAACACCTGGCTCACATTTTATTATTCTCTATCCCAATCCCAATTCTGGTCAATATGCATGATGAAGACCCCACAAACACACTGGCCTCCAAGTTCATCAACCTTCTCAACCCTTGTGTGAATTTGTACCATCTTTCTAACTCAGTCAAACACAAGAAAAGGCAGTTCCTGACTTTATCCCCTCACCTAAGTGTTCCATTTTTATGATTAAAAAAATCCTCTGAAATTCTTCTGACTATATCTTCCTGTTCTTTTCTCTTTATGCCTCATACCTCCTAAACTTATTCTCCTCATCAAAGCCTCCCTCTGGTAAATGTTCCTACATCAGAGAGTTACAGAATAGTTGCCAAAAAGCATTGCATTCTCATAGAGATTTGCTTACGTTAAAAAAAAAGACCAGCCCACATATTTTGCACATATTTATCTATATACATATTGTCCCTTCTTTACTTATAAGGATGATATTAGAAATTAAGTCTTATTATATTAGTTTAGAGAGAAGAAGTAGAGAAGCTGGCTTGAGAAAGAATTGGAGTTTGAAATAGAGCTGAGACAAGAGTGTCAGTTTCAAATGTTGACAGTGTGTGTGGGAGGGGTAATGGTATTTTGTGTGGCAGTTATTCTCTGTGTGTGGCAGCTACACTGGGGGAGGGGCAGTTGTCTGAGGGAGTTGGCAGTCTCTCTCTTTCTCTCTCTCTCTCTCAGTGCTGGGAGGAGGTGACATCTTCTTTTTTCTCTCTCCTCTCTGTCTGAGGTAGGAAGAAAGGAGGGAAAAACCTGAAGGAACTAAGTAATTTTCCTTTTCCAACTTGGAAACAATAGTGATTGTCTACTGCTGTTTCATAAATTGTTTTTATATCTGAGAAGACCAAAGAAAGACCTGGTCTTTGGTTTGGATTCTGAGTCTGCTAAGTCTCAGAGTCCCAACTTGGTTCTTGCTGAGGCTCAGCCAGCTGGCCTTTGTTATTTTTATAACTTGGAGACAAAGTTAAGAATTATATACTTCATATAAGGACAATAGTTTTATTGTAGAATAGGGAAAATTTGGGTTAGTCAGATCAAGAAGGATCAGTGTAGCTTGTGGAAATAGGAGAAGCAGTTCCTTGTGGAACCAGGGAGATTTATTGGGAGGAGTTAGAATCCTTTAGTTAGAAATCCTTTTTTATCCTTTTATTCTCAATAAATAGTTTATTTTTATATAACAAGAGTCTCCTTAGCATCCTTGCCCCTGGCCCTGAAGAGAAGTTCACTTATGAGCTTCACTTCAATTATATAAACTGAAGATACTTTGTAAGCACAACAAGCAGAGTATCAAATCAGTTTATAATCAATAATCAACTCATTCACACATTATTTTTACAACCTAAAGTAATCTCCTAGAGGGCAGTGAATTTTTTTGTCTATACATTCCCAGTATCCAGCACAATGTCTGGTACAAAGTAGGTCCTCAATGGATACTTATTGAATCTAATTCATTGTACGAGGAGCTCATTTTTCCATATTCCTACTAGTATTAAGTTTTGTATATTAAACAAATTTTTTCATTGTTATGGGTAAGAAGTGGTACCTGAAAATTATTTTAATTTACATCATCAGTGAATTTGAACCTTTTAAAAACTGATTTCAAAAGAAATAATTTGCATCTTCTCTGTTGAAGATTGCTCATATATATACTTTGACCTGTTGTTCATTTGGAATTAGGTCATAGGATCACAGAAATAGAGCTTAGAAGGACCTGAAAGGCCAGTGATTCTTCAGTGTCTAAGAAGAACTGGGGACGTTACAGATGAAGAAACTGTCTCACATGGAAGTTGAATGATCTGCCCAAGGTCACACAGGTAAGAAGTATCAGAGATAGGACATAAACTCAAATCTTTTGATTCCAGAACCAGGGATCTTTCCACTGTGCCACTGCATTATCCATTAACATTTTTATTCATTCCTCTTAAGTTTTAAATGCTGTTTAAATTTTCTATATTTTCCATCAATTTTTTCCTAATATTTTATTTTCTTAGTGGTTTTTATTATATAGAATCTCTGACTTTAATATAATTGAATGCATTGATGATCTTGTTACAATAGAAAATACATCTTTCTCTACAATTGAGATAAATACATTTTATTCTACATTATTCTATGATCCAATTAGAATTGTGTTATATTGTATAAAGATGTTATTTTTTTGCCATTTTTCTAACTAATTTCCAACTATGTGTTATTAAATAATGAATCTTGTTTTTAGTTTTATTTTCTATATGCATTTAGTACACTTATCTTTTACATGCATTTGACTTACTATCTATATAATCTTCCTATTTTTGTTCCTTTGACTTTTAAAAAAAAAATAGAATTCTAGATTACTGGATCTGGAAAGGACTTTAGACTCTTCTATTTTATTGTGCTAAATGACTTGCCCAAGGTCATGTAACTAGTGGTTACTAGGAGAGGTAAAGCTAAAAAACTAGGCCTTGGATTACAGATCTATTGCTCTCGACTCTATACTATACTCCTCTTTATAAAGAATTTTTATCATTGTTATTTTGTTATATATTTCAAGTCTGGAAGCATAGATACACACTTAAGTTTATGTGTGTGTGTTTCCTCAGAATGTCTTCCAATATCCTTGTTTTGCTTTCTAAACTTCACTATAGTAATGTTTGGGAGAGCAATAGTGAAGATGGAAAAAGTAGGCAGTGGGAATTGCTTAGAATTTATGATTACCAAAAAATGAGACAAGAGCAAAGTCTAGGGAGAGAGCGACTTCTAGGAGAGCACCACTGAAATTGCTGATCCAGTAACAATGAATCTTTTTTCTGGGCAAACAAGTGAGTGAAAATTAAAGATGCTTGTCTTGGGAAAGAAAAAATGTCAAAGAACCAGAAGCCACAGTTTAGATGAAGAGCACGATGTAGTAATAAGAAAAGGAGAGTCTTGGTATGGACTATTTGTGAGTGACGATAAAGGTAAAGAGACAAGACCTGTGCCATTACATCCATCATTTGGACTTGAAGGTCACTGAAGTTAAGGTGACTGGAAAATCATAAGTCAATGGTGTTACAAAGAATTTCAGCATGAATATTTAAGTTACTAAATGGGTATAGGGGATTTGGAGAGAGAAAGCTGAGTCATGTGTTTGATTCACTGAAGTAGAATAGCTTAAAGATTGATGGAGAATGGAAAGGAAAAAGTGTAGTATAATAAATTGACTTCGAAATAGAGCAAATGGAGTTGCAGTGATTGAATGAGATAGAAGTGGCAGAGAGGATTAAAGGAATATGTTGACTCTTTACTCATGGATATATATATATATATATATATATATATATATATATATATGGTTTGTGTGGAGGGGGAGAAGAGGAGATAAGTAAGCATCAACTGCCACTAGAGAAAGTTAGGAAACTCATGTATCAAGGGAAAGATACATTTCAGTTAAGAAGATGATTCTCTGGAATTATAGCAAATGCAAGAGAATTTCTTCAAAAATACAATAAGAGTATCACAGAATATAGTGGAAAGGGAATATAGAGGTGGAGTGGACCTGGGTAGGAAAAAGGCTGAGCTATAGCTGTGTGACTTGGGGCAAGTCATTTAACCTGGTGTTTTTAGCCTTTGCTCTTCTATCTTAGAATTATTACTAAGACAGAAAGTGTCTTAAAAAAAGAAAGGGCTGAGTTGCATAGGAAATTAGAAGAAGAAATTTAGCAGGAGGTACAGAAGGAGAAAGAAATATTCCTAGCTCAGTCTACCAGAGAGCAGGGACAATGAAGAGGAGACAAAACGTCTTTAAAAGATTCTTTTAAAGGGTTCTATAGGATTACCTGTCTCAGCACTGTAAATGAAATTTCAGGATACTGGTGGTACACTTCTGCAAGTTTGTGTCCCTGGTTATTGGACTTTGATTTGATGGTCCCACCCAATGGAAGAATAAATTGGTGGCAAACCTAGGCAAATCTATGTCTTTGGGGCCTAGAATAGGGTACTTTAATGAATTATGTTGAATTTCCACCAAGTCAGGTCAGGATCAAATTCCACAGGCGTCATTTTTTTTTTCACTAACTTTACCATTTTACAGTAATTTGAACATTTTTACCCTTGGGGCTTAATATTCTTAATAGTATGATGTCCCCTATGAGCTTTGGGTGCGCAGGGTAATTTTACCAATCTTTAAATCTCCCCTAGTGTCTAATACAGTGCTTTGAACACAGAAGATGTTTAATAAATACTTGTTACAGTTGAATGGTGGGCACATTTACCATTAAAAATACTGAGTCCAAAGAGATCTGCTGCAATTATATATTTCTATTTACTCTAAAACATAAGTAAAATTCAGTACTTGGAGAAATTTAAAAATGCTCCTGGATATATACTTAACACTAAGTAATATTTCACAGTATCCTGAACTACCTACCATATCTAAAGAAATCACAAATGAAATGATCAGGTGGTTTCTTTTTTAGGATTTCCCAGGATATTGTCTTTTTCTGTTTTCTCTCACAAGAGATGGCTCCTTTGGGAGTGAAAGTGTGATACATTTAGAGACAGAGTTAATTTTTATTAAAATATTTTATCATCTAAGATGGGGGAGAATTCACTCTGAATGAGGTCTGCAAAGTCAGAGAATAATTAGCCCAAATGTTTTGCTGCTGTTTATATATATTTTAGGTGGGGAACTATGCTAACCTAGAAAGATGATGTTAACTTTCTGTCTATGTTCAATAAAAATGATTAAACATCAAGATGACCAACTAGAACTTAAAACTGATATTGATTCAAGGTAGTTGTAGTTATTGGCAGACTTACAAAAAGAACTTCTCTTCTTCAAATTATCACTAGTGAAAAGGAAGTGCAATGGAAGGGTGGGAATTTAGGTATTAATATTTACATTGACCCATATTTATACTGTCCACTTAATGTAAAGGGTTCCATTTATTTCTGTGTTAAATATTATGAGGGATCATAAAAGGTAACCCAAAAATATGAACGAAAATGTACATCCCTTATTAATCTCTGTACCTCAGAACCTGCATGGATATCCCCATTTGTTGCTAGCATTTGTATTTATTTATCAGAATATATTCCCTCCCAATATAGCATCAGTTCTGTTAGGGGAATTACTTTTATTATTGTCTTAGAATCCACAGAATCAAGAGTTGGACATAACTGAAATGACAACTGAACAACAAGGTCAGCGAGGTGGTTAGTTAGATAGAGGGCTGGACCTGGAGGCAGAAAGACTTCAGTTCAAATTCAACCTCAGACACTAACTTCAGATACTAGCTATGACACAGGCAAATCACTTAACCCTGTTTGCCTCAGTTTCCTCATCTGTAAAATGAGCCAGAGAAGGAAACGGCAAATCACTCTAGCATCTTTGCCTAGAAAGCACCAAATGGGGTCACAAAGAAATGGACATGATTAAAACAACTGAACAACCACCAAATCCAAGGAATAGTCACAGAACCTTTTACACAAAAGGGATTCAGTGAATTCTTAGTGAACTGAACTAAAGAAATCTTCTCTGACCTCAAAGAGCTTACACATTAGACACAAATAGCTGTAAAAGTATATATAGGGACAATACCAATTATAAGAGTTTCAGACTATGATAGACCACTGGATCCTATTATTACTTTCTTTGGGCTCTGAAATCTTTTGTCCCATTCTAGGGTGGATTTTAGCCTAATTCTGGTTTTCCTTTGTCCTTTCATGAACTTGATGGAATGGTTACTTACACTCACGGTTTCTGTTATTTCAATTTCAGTAACCAGATCTTCCTTTCTGATCAAAATCAAATTTAGAATTGCAGATCCCCCTGCCACCTCTTCCATTTTGGAAGGACAGAATTTCCATTAAGGGAGATCAGGAATTTCTTAGCAACTTTACTTTTGCCAGAGAATTCCAACAGATAACCAAATAATAAATTCTTCCATCAGTGGAAGGTAATGTCATGATAAGAGTGTTGGAATCCAACCTTTTACTAGGTGGCACAGGTCTGTAGTCAGAAGACCTGAGTTCAAATCTGACCTTAGACACTCAGTTGCTGTGTGTCACTTGGCATGGCACTTAACTGTTTCCCTCAGTTTGTCATTTGTAAAATGGAGATAACAGCACCTTCCACCTAGGCTAGAGGTAAGGTTCACATGAAATAATAACTGGAAAGTAGTCAGCTCAGTGCATGACATATTGTAAGTACTATATAAATCTTTTACAAGTTAAATGATCACCTCCATTTTACCTCTTAATTCAATACTGTTTGGTTTCTGTTCTCCAATACTCAGTGGAAATTGTACATAAATGTAAATAATTCCTAGCTTTACACATCCACCTCTCATCTCTTGAGTACGGGTTGCATATTCGCACTGGACATATCCCCTTACTGTCCAATATACTTCTCAAATTCAACATGTTCAAAACCAAGCTCATAATTTTCCTCAAGACCCATCTCTCTTTGTCCTTTCCCTATTTCTTTCAAAGGGACTATCATTCTTCTAATTACCTAAGTTTACAGCCCAGAGTCATCTTGGACTCTTCACTTTCATCACTTTCCCCTTCTTCTATATAATTAGTTGCCAAGTCATATTGATTCTACTTTTACATTTCTCATATCTGGCCCTTTCTTTTCACTCACAACCACTTTTGTTCAGAGATTCCTTATCTCTTGTGCCTGAATTATTGCAATACTGTCCTAACTTATTACAGATTCATAGATTTAGAGTTTGAATGGATCTTAAATGGCTACCAAGTCTAACCCCCTCATTTTTACAGATGAAAAAACTGAGAAGCAAAGAGATTTAGTGACTAGTCTAGGATTATATGGCCAGTAAGTTTCTTAGATGAGAATTAATTAGGTCTTCCTGACCAAGCTCAATGGACTCTAGTGTACCATGGTGGCACCCTTTGACATACATCTCTTTTCTCCTTAAATTGAATCTTCTAGATAACTGCCAAATTGATAGATCCAAAGAATGAGTCTGAAGATATCTTGCTTTATAAGTTTCAGTGGGTCCCTACTGACCCCAGAATAAAATGTGAACTTCTCTACTTAACATTAGAGGCCTTCATAGTCTGGTACAAACCAATAATTTAGAAGCTGATAACATATCCACCTCATGAAGGTTCAGTATGGGCAATCTGCCTGTTTGCTAATCCAGATATACAACATTCCATCTCTTATATCCTTGCTTTTGTACACACTATCCTCTCCTCCATGTTTAGGATGCTTTCTCTTCTCTCTTTCACTTCCTGAACACTCTTATTTCCTTAAAAGCTCATCTTAGGTGTTCATAACTTTGAGAGGCCTTTTAGGTTGCTACAGTTATTAGTCCCCTAACCCTTTGAATCTGATATCCTTCCTCATCACTTAGCACTTATTTTATACATATTCTTTATTTATTTCTAAACACGTTTAATTCCCCAAGTAGAATATAA
The DNA here is from genome assembly GCF_016433145.1 of Gracilinanus agilis. Lineage (NCBI taxonomy): Eukaryota > Metazoa > Chordata > Mammalia > Didelphimorphia > Didelphidae > Gracilinanus > Gracilinanus agilis. The sequence continues at coordinate 127,523,242 of NC_058130.1, read as the reverse complement.
GCTCTTTGAGGGCTCCCTTCTGCTATTCTGTTTCCTATGTTATATAGGAGACAGTGATCAGATACAAACTTTTTTTAACTGGCTCATTAGCTGCATTCTGTTTCTCTAGCACAAAGCCCATCATTTCAATATTTTTATCTGTGTTCTAGAAGTTCAAACCCCATTCTCATACTAGTGGTACAAAATAAATGATACACGAATACACAGTGAGGGATAATTAATTTCTGTCTGAGATCAGGGAGTCGGGATGTAAGCATTGATATTTGAGCTAGGTTCTGACAGATGGAATTTTGAAGAAAGCAATTTTGGAAGAAATGGCCTGATTAGAGCCAAAGGAGAAAGAATAGACTATGTTAGGGCTCATATAGGGAAATAATAAAGAGTAAAATTTGGAATTTTCAGATGAAGTCAGATTATTGGGGGCCCTTGAAGACCAAATTGACTTTGGAATCAATTTGGAAAGCTAAGAAGGATTTTTTGACAAAGTCAAATTATTATTTCAGAAACAAAATTTAGAATCAGTATGTTGTTCTGCACTAAGAGAAGTCTGCTAGGCCAGAAACAAAGAAAAAATTCAAGATGAACTATATGTGAGGTAATAATGTCCTGAATTAGGATGCCAGCAGAGGAATAAGCATTAGAGACAATGTGAGAACTATTATATTCATGTTCAAAGGTAGGGAATTTGCAGCTGCAAACCTGGTAACATCTTATTTTTACATGGAATGACTATATTTGTTTGAGGACTTTCAAGAAAGTATGGTATAACTTGAATACTGAATCTGTTTTTTTTCCTGTTCATTTCCCTCCCATGCAATCTTAACTTTAAAAGTACTAACAAAGCTTATGAACAAAAATGCAACTTTGTTATATGTTATTATGTTCAGTTTGGTAACAAATGTCCTAATAATCAATGAAATAAATTCTAAATCTTTGGTGTCCTCTTTCTCTTTTGACCTCTTCCTTTTATCCCATCTTTTCTATTTATCGTGTCTCTTTCTAACTGATTACAAAATGGGGCTAGTTATAAATATCTTGGGTTCTCTATTCTACTCTCTCTAGTGAGATAGTATTTCCAAATATATCTGGAATTCATTTCCTACATGCTGCTGCCTCATGGAATCTCCAATTTCCCAAATCACAGAATAGCAATCATCTCCTAAATGAGACTTTTCTTTATGGTTCCCCATTTTTAGCACTCTTTCTTGTACTTATTTTATATCCTTTTAACATACTTTGTATTTATTTGTGTTCATGTTATATCACCACGTAGAATATAAGCTCCTAGAGGGCATGCATTATTTTGCTATTTGTTTTATACCCCTAGTGTCTTGACCAAGTAGGTGCTTAACAAACATTTGTTGAATTCAATAAGGATTTCTAGAAACTATTTTAAAAAATCTTATGAATAAGACTACATGAAGCAAAATTGCAAAAAGAAAAATTGCTTAGAGAAAGCTTTGCAAGATGTATAACTAAGCAAAACCATCCCGAATGCAATGAGGACTACAAAGAGAAAAAAAAACAGGAAAAGAAAATTTGCACAGTGAAACTCCTACACTTGGATCCTAATATCAATGATCTGGATATGCTTATTGAAAATGAAGAAATAACACTAAAAAAGAAAAAAGATAGGAAAAGCAGTCAAGTTAGACCAAGAAGTATATTTAGAATATATTTAAAATAAATTTATGCTTGAGCTAATACAATTTTAACATCATAGAGGGGGGCCAATATGCAAGGTATCTGATAGATAGAAGAGACTAAAGACAGGGGAAAAAAATCTCAGAGTTTATTAATGTCAAAAAAGTGATCAAGATAACTTTGTCCTACTATATGTGTTTGGTCTACCATCTACATAAAATCTCTATGATTCATTTATGATATGATTGGAGGGCATCTTCTACAAAGATTTATACAAGGAATAAGGAAGCTTTCACAAGTGATATTCAATAGTGGACTATACTTTTCCATTTCACAATTAACTGAAAGATGTAGAAAACATAAGATCCCATTGTGCTTATTGTTTATTATTAAGAAGTATTTGATTCAGTATATTTCTACCCCTCCACCTCATAGGGCCTTTCTGAATGATTTAACCCCTAAACATACATATCAAAGCCACCCAAGATTCTTTGGAAAATGTAATAACAAAGACACTGTTCAATGACTGATAATATATCTCAGGCAAGGCACAGAATAGGGAGATGCTTGTGTGCAAATGTATGCTTGCCAAAGGTATGTGTCACTGTGATGGCGAAGATCCAGCAGAGATTCAGTTATCAAGAGGGATTCTTTGTGAATGATATATTCCAGTCACTTCTAATTGTGGATGACATTGTGCTGATTGCATAAAGCCCCCAAATATCAGAGTCTCCTGAAAGAAAGCAGTAGTTACTCAAAGAAGCTTGGCTGAGTGAATGAAGAATATTTATTGTGCAAATTTCAACATGGACACTTTATAGATTTTGTCTAACAGCACGTATAGCTAGGGCAGTCAGTATAAAAGGATAGTGAGTTGGGTCTAGAGTTGAACAGGAGGAAAAGAATGGGCTACTTTGCTTTTGGGAAATCAACAATCCTATCTCACTTCCCCACTGCGAAGCTACCCTTGGAAAAAAAGTTTCATGTTTTTAAAAGTTACATTTTACTACATCAATTTATTAAGTACCCGCTGCATATCAGACACTGTGCTGGGTGCTAAGGATACAAAGAAGGAAAAATCTTTCTCTTCAAGGAACTTACATTTATGGCAGTTACACATGGAAGGCCATTTCCTCTGGAGAACTAAAGATGAGTTATCATACAGAAGGGGATGGTGGATGTGAGTAGGTTGTACATATTAATCCAGTGATGGGCAAACTGCAGCCCGTGGGCCAGATGGGGCTCCCTGAAATGTTCTGTTTGGCCAGATGACATTATTCCTAACCTGACAATGAGTAGGATACAGTACAATGAAACTTTGAAAGAGTTGCCTTAGAAACAGACTGACAGATGAGCATTTCCTTTCCTTTGGCCCCCACCTCTTTAAAAAGTTTGCCCATTACTGTCTTAATCAATAGAGTAGTCCAAAGAACAGGAATAAGGTATATCATTAATGAGCTACCATATCTATCATAACAAGAGAAGATATGGCAAGATCAAGGACTAACAAGTCGACAGCCAATTTTTGAATATGGAGAGGCAGCAGAGAATAGCCAACACAAAGAGCTCCCTTTAGACTCTGGATGACCTGAGCTTGAGTTATGCCTTTAACATATTGGCTGGTGACTCCTGTGTGAATTATTTTCTCAGTAGCACCAATAGCTCTCTAAAAATTTTAAATTTTAGAACAGTTGCCAATATGATTTAGGAAGAGTTTTCTTACCAAAGTCCTACCTATCTCAATAAAAGCATAAACTTAGATTTAAATTAAAACTTTTTCATGAGCAAAATCAATGCAGCTAGAATAAATAGATAAGTTATTGAGGTTCCCCCTTTTTTGGAGGGAGGGAACCTTCGCATTAAGTATGTGTGATAAAAGTCAGACATCTATATTATATAATTGAAGAGAATATGGTTAAGGACTAAGTCATTTCCTACTAAATAAGTGGTCAAATGATAGGAATAAAACATTCTTTAAAAAAGTAATGCACATTATAAATAACAATATTTTTAAATGCTCCAACTCATTACTACTAAGAGAAATATAAATGAAAATAACTGAGATATTAAACTTCACATTGATCAAATTGCCTATGATATGCCATCACAACATTAAAAATGTGATGGAAGAATTATGGGAAAGATATTAGAATAATAAACTGTTGGTAGAACTGTGAATTGGGTTCAGACACTATAGAAGATAATTTGAAATTAGGTGAGAAAAGTTATTATGCTAGTCTTATCCTTTGATTCATCAGTACTCTTACTGGGCATAATTTCTAAGAAAGAAAAATACAAAAAAGGAAGGCCCTAGACATATGAAAATATTTATAGCAGTAGTTATTGTAGTAGCAAAAACTATTAACAAAAGTGGATGTCCATTGATTTGGGAATGGTTGGACAAATTATGAGGTGAATATTACAGAATGTAATTGTGCATCAAGGAATGACAAATATCTGGAAGTAAAGCACTGAAAATTTTATATGAACTGATAGACTAAAGGAAGTAGATCCAGTAAAAATGCATGCACAATAACAACAGTAACACGAATGAAGACAAAACTAAAAAATAACATAATTTGAACCAAATGTAAAGACTAACATTGGTTCTAGAACGCATTTCCTCTCTCTTGCTATAGAGATAGGGGAATATGAGTGTAGAATGTTATGTACTCTGTCAAATGTGGGAGCTATATTAGATACTTTTGCCTACTTTTTTATATAAGAAAGAACACTTTAGGGAGACAGTTTATTGGGGAATGATTGTAGAATAAAAATAACAAGCAGTGATAAAACAATTAAAAATAAGATTTAAAAAGAAATCTACCATTCAAACTTAGTACCTCAAAAAGCAGCCTATTATTTCATTTTGAGTGACTAATGGAAATGGAATTCTTCTTTATATCAAACCTAAATTTGCCTGTCTGGAGCTTTTGCCCATTGTTAATGATTTTGCTCTATGCGGCTAAGTAAAACAAGTCTAATTTCTCTTCCATAAGCCTTTCAAAATTCTTGAAGAAAACAATTATATTCCACTTAATCAACCTCCTATACCCACCAACCCTTCTTTTCTCCAGATTAAGTATTTTAATTAGGGTTGTATCAACTATCTTTGATTTGCATGATGTTGAGGCTTGAGAAATTTAGAAAAATTTGAGAAATTTTATGTATCAAATTCGTGTTTATTAACAATTACTAATCCACTAAATGATAAAGTCCTTGGTTAAAGTTCCACTTTAATGCTGTATCATGATGTGAAAGTATCTCTGGTTCTTGAGGGCTACGCTACTAGAGCAAAATGCATGACACATCTTAGCAAGCTGGAAATGCTTTAAATAGTGTCTCCCACTTCCTGCACCGCCCCTACCAACTGTTATGTCTGTCACCAGAGGATGAATTTAAGTTTATTACGACATGTAGTGTTATTGTTTTTGTTTTTGGCCAGAGGATCCACAACATCAGAGAAACATTAATAAAGCATAGATGGTTTGGGATACCTCCTCAAGAAGCCTTCACTAATCTCCTCCTAACCCACTGCCCTACCTATATATGTTTTCTGGTTTCTTAAATCTTCTTAGAGTACTTTAGATCTCTCTTTTGCCTCTCCAGTATACCCTAGTTTATAATTAGCCTGTGTACATATCATATCTTCCTAATTCCTATTAGTAGAATGTAAGAAAATAGGAGATTATTTTTGAAATCCTTGTATCTCCAGAGTCTAACACATAATAGGTTCTCACTAACAGCTGAATTGGCAGATGGCAATGCCCACAATGTTTCTCTATCAAACAAGATAGCACAATATCTGGGTACATAAGAGGCACTATATAAATGCTAATTCCCTTCCCTTCCTCTTTTTCCTCCTCTTAGTATTGAAGATGCTATGTCAAAAACTTGTTTAAGCTTTGATTGTATCTTCTAAAGTTTGATCATTTCTTTCATCTAGGAGACTTGTATGTTACAAACCCAATGCATTTGCTTGAGAATGGCTAAAATACAATCCAATGTAATTATACTCAGACAATTGGGGTTTTATCCCAATATAAATATATCTTAGTTATTCTCAGTAGTTCCTAATAATGGTGTGATGCTTGCAGAATAGGCTGAGGTGAAAAGTAATTATTGGACCATTGTTATATCCATCTCTCTTCCAGGTTGAGATTTGTTCTCCTTTTTAAAAAATCCTTTTCATATAACAGTCTCTAGGATCTGTGAAATTATCCTCACTGTGCCTGTACTTATACTGCTACATACTCTTGTGCTAATGATACATTGTTTTAATTTCTATATCCAATAACTGCTATATGTAATGTTTTAAATATTTTGAGCAGATATTTTAAGTTATTATATTATATATAACACATATAATTATACATAATTTAAAAGTGCATAGAAATTACATGCCCAAAGATCTCAAATTGCTTTATTGATACTAGTTCAAGGAGTTACAGAAAAAAACTAGATTTGCCTTGTGATTTATTTAGGGTTAACAAAAATTTGTAATCCATGGTTCCGATGCTGTCTGAAAATGTAAAACTGTTTTTAATGTAACTAATATAGCTCCTAAAAAGTTCAGCAGAAATAATGCTTCATCTAAGAAGAAAAGAGGTCACTGAACAAGATAACTGAGAATCAGTTTCTCTCTTCTCTTTCTATTTAGGTGCTTGATAAATGTTGATTGATTGATTATTCCCTAGAGATCTTTTTCTCACCTCGGGGTAGAGCCTTCCCAGATGGTGAAAAAATTCTTGGTGCTTGAACCACTTTGGAGAGAACTAGGATTTTCTTTCAGTTGGTTTTATGATGGGGCTCCCTACCCAGCCATGATGGCAGGAAAGTCTCAAAACAGCTCTAGAATGGAAAACAAAGCCAAGAGATCAAGGCTTCTTAACTTGGGGTCCATGAAAACACAAGGGGTTCATGTACAGACTTCAGAGAGTTCATGAATTTGAATGGGGGGAAAGTATAACTATTTCCCCTAAGCACTAACTGAAATTTAGCATTTTCTTCAATTATGAATTTAAATGAAACATTACTCTGAGAAAGTGTCCATAGACTTTACCAGAGAGCCACAGGGGCTCATCACACAAAATAGGTAAAGAACCCAAGAATAGATCACGTTTTCCAAGATGCTTTAGGAAAACAAGGTTAGGAAAGGCTTGAAATTCTGCTGGAGCAGACCACTTCTGATGTAGTTTTTCAGAATGAAGGGCCACAAAACAATTGTTATGAGAGCACAACCAGTCTAATCCAACAAATATTTGTTAAATGAATGAATGAGAAATATTTATTAAGTGCTTACTATTTGCTAAACATTGAATTAGGCAATAGGAATAAAATGGAAAAACTGAGACAAAAATTTACCCTCTAATTAGAGGATGTATAAAAAAGGAAGTTGAGCTAAAGTGTGGAAAGGCTAGAGACCCCCTAGGTTGAATCAGTGTGTGAGATGACAGTTCCTCAGTGGGCTAGAAGGTACAGAAGCAAGGCACAGATGGGAAGGCATAGGACTGATGATTCCCATCTCAATCAAGCAGTGTGAGAAGTCAAGCAGTTTGGATTGGATTTAGGTGGTATGGAGAAGGAATTGCATGGGAGGAAAGGAAGTTGATTACTTCTAGTAAAGGCAGATTTTTCCTCTACCCTCCTCCCAGGCTAGATGGGGTCTAGGTGGCTTAGAAATAGGATAAAGGGGGAAGAGTAAGACACTTTAATCAGCAAATGTCTGTATGAGGCAATATGTTATTTGATGATGGGGATAATGGGTTCTACTCCACTGCTAGTTTCCAATTGTTTCAGTCTTCAGAATATCCCCCATTCACATAGCCACCACTCTAGTTAATGCCTCTCAGGACCTCTTACCTGGATTATTACAATAGCTTTCTAATTGGTCATCTTGCCACAATTCTCTCCTACTCCAATCCATCCTCCACTCAGTTGCCAATATGATTTCCAAGGTGCAATTCCTTTTCCTCTTTCCAGTCTTCTACCACTTTAATTCTCCTTTAAAAATTCTACATTTTAGTTACAGTGTCCAATTTCTTATTCCTTATACCAGGTACTACATCACTCTTGTATTGGCCTTTGCACTAGCTGTCCCTCATGTTTAAAATGCTTTCCCTCATATGTTGGTGATATGGGATTATGTAACAATTGTCATGTCTGATGTTGAACCCAGAAAAATATGTGATAAAATTAGTTTCAAAGAAAGAAATCAGCTGTAAAGACACTGATGGCCAAATTTATTCCAAGATTAGTGCTACAGGAATTTTTAGGTTCAAATGATTAAGCAGCAGAAGGTAAAACAAAGTTTGAATTCTGACATGGTCACCATTTTGTAGGTCATTTAAATGTATATTTAAAGACAGATAAAGATTACTGACATTTCCCCTTTTATTCCTATTTATACTATCACTAAAACTAAATCTCTAGACAACCAAAATCACTAGAAATATAAGTAAAATTTTATGACTTTATTAAATTCAAATAAAAAACAGAAGAATAATTTGTTATTATTTAAGGGGATAAATGCTAAGTCTATAGTTTAGTTAGACTGCTCCTTCACTCTCCTACCATATGGGTCACAGCCTTCTTGTGTTAAAACCCATTAAGAGAAGGTAGACACAGTTGGGGAAAGAATGAAAATAAAAATGAAAATGAAAGCAATTAGTTATTACCTTAACAACTCTAACAAATATAATGACAAATATAAATGTTAAAAAAGGATTTTGGAGGATTTGTGGATTTTAATTTTCCATGCTATCTTTGTGTTCCATTGTTATAGAAACTTAAAAACTAGATAAAACTTTTGTGTTCCTTTCAAGAAAAATATTAAGGAGGGGGTAGCTGAGTGGCTCAGTGGATTGAAAGCCAGGCCCAGAAACAGTAGGTCCTAGGTTCAAATCTGGCCTCAGACACTTCCCAGCTGTGTGACCCTGGGCAAGTCACTTGACCCCCATTGCCTAGCCCTTACCACTCTTCTGCCTTGAAGCCAATACACAGTATTGATTCCAAGACAGAAGGTAAGGGTTTAAAAAAAAAAAAAGAAAAATATTAAGGTACAATGATTTCATTAGCTCCTTAAAAAGTCTTAAGATTCATTAATACTTTAAATAAATTCAAATGAAAATTTCATTTTCACTACATACATGCATACTAGTGTTTTTAAAAACGTTAACACTATTTTGTGCTAAATATCTTCCTCAGCTTAAGATCTCTATTGTTTCAACATGGCCCATTGGTTGCCCTAGGTTCTCAAAGACTGCCAGAGAAGCTTTATGTTCTACTAGGTTCTACTAAATTTGACAGGCCCAATAAGAGACCACCAGCTGAGAATCAGTTTAGCTAAGTGCAAACAGGGCTCAGAACTGAAAGGCTGGCTATGAGACAATGACTTTATTAACCATAGCAACTAGTGAAAAAATCAAGTCAGGAGCAGAGAAATTGACATCTGTAATATTGGAAGGACCATAAATGCTTAGGAAATCAGGAAATCAAAGTTCTTTTGAAGTACTGAAGTACCTTTCCACAGATTTTTCTATCAAAATTAATGATGGGAAAATTTTAATTGAAGTATCATAATTTTAGTCACATTGGACATTTCTATGTTGGGAACATGAAAAAGAAATATTCTGGGCCATCCTGGGTGGGGGGAGAGTGGTATGAACCAGTATTATTTAAAAAAAAATCTGTCTTGCCTACAAATTTGAAGGCATGGTTAAAATGGTTAAGTTATCCCTCATAGGGCAGGAGGAGAAGTAAATAAAACTATAGGCAAGTAAATTTAAAAGAAACATGTGAAAATATTATAGTCTCTAGTTAGCATGTGAAACACAACCTGTGAAAGCTACTACTACCAACAGTTGAAGCAAACACTATAGTTAGATTTTTAAAAGAAGCTGCATAATTTAAAAGAAGTTCCACAATTGTTGTTATGCATACTGTGAAAGTGGTAATCAAATCTCATGCTTCGATGTATGAGTTGATAACTGTAGGGGCAGAGAGAAATTTCCTTTCTTTTTAAGAATAGATAATTGGGCAAATGTACTGTGGAGTTTCTACTGCAACATTTTTTCATAAGACAGGGGTCAGTGGAGGAAGTAAAAAATGGAATTTGTTGGGTAAATAGTGTTTTATGTCTTATGTAACTAAGTAGACAGTATTCTGCTTCCATTTTCAGTCAATATATTTTGTCTTTATGGATGAAAAAGCAATTAGTAACTCATTAAAATAAAAAAATTTGCAATAAGAAATGAATTTAAAAGTTGATTTAAAAGTGGAGGAAAGGGGCAGCTGGGTAACTCAGTGGAGTGAGAGTCAGGCCTAGAGACAGGAGGTCCTAGGTTCAAACCCGGCCTCAGCCACTTCCCAGCTGTGTGACCCTGGGCAAGTCACTTGACCCCCATTGCCCACCCTTACCACTCTTCCACCTATGAGACAATACACCGAAGTACAAGGGTTTAAAAAAAAATGGAGGAAAAGATAAAAGGGAAGTCAACAGTTAAATCTTATGAGTTTATTAGGAAATTATGAATATTACTATCCTTTGTAATCTATCATCTATTAAGAAGGAATAAAGGATATCTCAATCACTTTATAACACTTAGGAGCTCACAATTATGATTTTAGTTTAAGGGAAAATATTTTCCTTTGTTTTAAAAATTTACAAATAAATTTTATGAAGATCAGGGTTGTTCAAAGCTATTTCCTTTCTAATACATAGCTTACTAGAATTCTAAAGACTAACAAGATCTAGGAATAAATTACTTCACATAACTTTAATCATAAAATTTCTGTCTCTAGATTTTTTTCAGTTAAAAGTCAGAAAAATCTTTAATTTCTGCAATTCTACAATGACTTTTCCTCTCCATGTAGCATACAATAATCTGATGTTATTTTGTTCCTACATATAAAAAAATTCTAATAATTTCAAGTGAAATTTGATATTTTTTCTAATAAATGAAAAGAATGCAATGCTATAGAGATCCAAAAGCATTGATATAAATAATATAATTTGGCATATTTTCCTTTTGATACCTTAGAAAATTATTATTATTGTTATGAGTTAAAATTCATATAAAGATATACAAATATTTCTAATTGTTCATTTTGAGAAAAAATACAATTGTATGAAACAATATTATTTTTTAGTAATATGGATGATGCAAATAGTTATGTATGGTATGGACAGCAATGAACATAAATGAAGCTTTAATAAGTATAAAAGGTAACAAAAATAATATATCTTCAATTCTCAGCAAGTTTTATTACAAAATCCTAAAAAGAGTGTGCTTATATCCTATCATAAGGACACATAACAGAAATCAACAAATGTCTTAGAACACAGTGGGTAAAAGCATACAGACTATTTCTGAATATTACCAGGAGAGCTTTCTAACTAAAATTTACTTTCTACTCTTGCATTAACCAAAAACTACTGAATTTTTGGTGATCTCACCCCTTCTCTAAAACAAGTGACATAGCCAGGCTGTGGTATGTATTTACACTCAGCTAGTCAATATTTTTAATGCACTTCAAGAATTTACCATTTTCAGTGCATATAACACCAAGGATAAAATGCATGATAGATTATGAACAAATAGTAAAAATAACTTACTTAAATGATTTTTTTTTTGCATTTAAAATTGTAAAATTGAAGTGAAATATATTTCAAGGTAAAAAAAAAGTATTACCATTTAGAAACATTAGTTGTGACTCACTTAACTCTCATGCTCCCGCAGGACCACAAATATGGTTATGTGCTGAATATTGGAGTAGGTAGAGACATTTCCAATGCTAAATATATTTCAAGATGAAATCTTCAATTTCAGAAAGTTTTTCCTTTTTTTCTATCCCCATAAAAACGGATTTTTCATTCTGGGACATTATTTAAGAAACCATTTACTATTTGCATTTAAACAAAGAGTACCAGTATCCACAATAGCTCAGGGAAATGTAAAATCAAGGCAATTATCCAGATAATTTTTTTAAATCCAGTTAAGTAAGAAGGAGAAAAGGGAATTTTTATTTTCCTCCTAAGATTATACAGTTTGACTGTGTACACTGGATTAGCCAACTCTCTACTTCACTTTGCCTGTGCAAACATAAACTAGGACCACATAGGGCACAAATACTAGGATTGACCAAATTCTATTTGTTTTTTCCCCAATCATATTAAGCATATTTAGACGTAGACTGAACAACAGAAGATAGTCAAAGAACCGAACTTAGTCTAGTTTGTTGGCTTTATAAATGTGCTCGTAGTTTTTGCCTACCAACTACCAACTACTAAGTATTCGTACCCCTTTTAGCTTTTTTCAGAATTTTTAATTGATTCTGCAATTAATTAATTATTCATGAAACCTTTCTTAGGAACTTACACTGATGAAATGGAACCTACTGAAGACCTGAACTACTTTAGATTTTAAATGGTCTACTACCATAAAATGGTCCACTACCATTTTTAAAAATGAGGGCCATTTGCATTAGCAGGTTTTAAGTTAAAAGGTAAATTTCACTTTACCATTTATGAAAATAATAGGTATGATATTGAAATGGAGGATTATAATTTCACTGCAGAATCAAACAGATAAAGAAGATGTTTTTTATATGGTGGGAAAGCAGTTGAATTCTAATATAAATTGTATCAATAAATGCAGGATTTACACTACAAAATAACTAGAAAATCCATATTTTGGATAAGTATTCTACTTTCACATTGGTTTCAGCTCAAGTGTTTCCTTTATTAGATTGTAATATATGAAATAACTTTTCAATTATTATTTTTCTTTCTCCCATTAATACTTTTTTGTTATAAAGGACATTTTCACAAAAACAAAACAAAACAACAAAAATGATCTGAAAGAATATTCATTGGATTTCTTTCTTCAGCATAAAATAAAAACATTCATACAAAAATTCTTATAATTTAAATTAAAAGATTTTTAATTGCCTACTGAGTTTGTTTAATTGTTTTCCTTGCTAATATCATCATCCCTGTTATTATTAATTAGGATTTAATTTAATTTTTGTGATTATTCTAATAAGTATTCATCATGCGTGCTGTTTATTTTAAGGTGGCATGCTATCTTCCGCTATATAAAGAGCTAAAATTTATCTTTATAAAAATTATAAAATTAAATTTAACATATTGATACTGAGTAGATCTATGCTACTTAACTCAAACTGTTTCTTTATAATGCCCCCCCCCAAAAAACCCTGAGTAGGTTAATTTGTTGAAACAATTGGGTCAATAAAAAAATTGATCAGCATTTTTTTCAACTGTTGAAGAACCAAATCAGTGATAAAGGTCAATTTATTATCCCTATATACAAATGGCTATAAATCTTTTGCAGTATATTCTTATATTTTACTTACAACTGGCCCTTACAGCTCAGTCTTAAGACAAAATCACGTTTAGATTCTACCTCTAATTAAAATAATCATGTTAACATGTGGAGTTTAACTATATACTCCACCATGTGGCCAGGCAATGTTTCAGAAACACAATGTCAATGCTCAGATTTCAGTGTTTCTTGAATAATCTGGGTGTGTGTGGGGGGATTGTGGTTGCTGAAAGACATAAGAAAGATACATACTCAAAAATATCTTCCAGACAGATTTCACTAATTAGGATTTCACTTGGGAATTTATTATTATTATGTTATAATGCAAATGGCTCTAAGTTGGTCAAGTTTATTAATCTTTCATTTCTTATTGTGACCTGCTTTAGTCAGATAATTTCTTAATACCTACAAGGCTAAGAGACTAGGTTGGGGGTGGGCAAAAGGGCAGCTAATGAGAGTATTACTAGGGGTAATTCAAGAGAGAGGAATCATCTATTGTAGAGTCTCTAAAGATGTACTAGTCTTGGATGACTGGATAGTAACATGAGAACACTGGAAATTCTATGTTAGAAAAAAGGGTGTCCAAAAACAGATGTGAAAATCAATTTGACTTCACTTGTGATTTTCCTTAGGGCCTCAGAAGTGACAGCCTTGTATGCTTCTAAAAATTGATATTCTGTTCAAATTTTACCATATTGAAGAGGACTGTTCCATAACTTCCTAGGGCTTCTTTTTTGTAACATAGTATTTTTTTAAGTTTGAGGATTCTTACCATCCACTTGTACATCTTTTTTATTAGAATTATAGACTATTAGAGAAGGAAGAAGGGACTTTATATATTATCTTGTCTAGCATTTCTCTAACTAATTTGAGTAGAAACAACTCTGTAGCTTAGAATATAACAACAGAATTCATAAGAACTATTTTGGGAAAAGTGAGTCCCAGAAATGATCTGAGATAAACAGGTATCGAATAATTTTAGAGCAGAATAAAGTAAACCTATTTTTGTATTTTAAAGAGTTGCTGTACCTACTCTACATTTTGAGACACAATATTTCATACTTAAAAATTTAGAGAGTATATTGCAAATATGAAAATTTTTTCATGGAACACCCACCCTCCCTCTCATGTTGTATGGAACCAAGAATAATGATCTAGTTCAAGCCTCTCAGTTTTCAAAATGAAGAAAATTTAGGTCAGTAAGGATAAGGGACTTCTCCAAGGCCACACAGCTTGTTAATAGCAAAATGACCTTTCATTTCTAATGTATAAATTAGAAACCAGAGCAAAATCAATGCTTAAAAGTACTATATTTAACTCAAGATAAAAATCTTTGGGAAGAAGATTCCAAAACATGAAACAAAAGTAAAAGTCATTATAAATAGTTTTCACTCAGAACATTCTAAAAAATTCAGTGAATGAAGAAAATGCAAAGACATGAATAAATCATGATCCCTAATTGATAATATAAAATTGTGTATATATTTGTATACAAATACAAAGGGCATAATAAAATCTTGATTAAACATCGTTGAATAATAGAAAATCCTATTATTAGATGAACATTTTCCTCAAAATTATTTCCCCCTTTTTCCTTCATAGCACAGATACTCAAGCCCACATGAGAGAAAGATCAGAATTAAAGCAATAATACAGATAATTAGCTACTTTTCTACTTTGGTTAAAGAATTCCAAATAGTATATCTCACTGTTTGATCCTGAACAATTTTCCCCCTATGTTGCAGTAAAGATGGGAAGACCAACTGAGGGCTGATTGCAAGGTTTTGGCTAGAAACTGCTTTATAAAAGGGCAAAACACATTCTACTAAATCAAAATATGTAGCAAATATTTTGTAGCACAGAACTGGTTCCAAATATGAGAGATGAAATTTCAAGTCCATATTACCAGGTTCATTTCTTTCCCCCCAAATATAATTATGTTGTCTTACAGGGATTGTTTATCCAAAGCAAAGGCGATTTTTTCCCCCTGATGCTTCAATAACTTAAAAAAATCTAAACCTAGTCTCAATGCCAATGGTAGAACAAGAGAATATTGAACTTAATGATTCTTTTTTACTTTGTTCTTTGTTTCTTTGATTTTCATTATATACCAAAAGTAAAAAAAAAGTCAGGCACAAAGTAAAGATGTTTTTGAATAGAACTGGATGGAATTTTATTCTATGATAATTAAACTTAAAGAAAAATTTCTTTAAAATAAGAAATTTAATAGAAATTATGAATTACCCCATTTAGTACTTAAAATGGATTAAAATGACAATTTCTAGATGTCAGCAAAATAATGAAGATAATACGAATGCCAATTTAACATGTTTTTTCCCTTTTTGATTTATAGTTTTTTGGTATATAATAAATAAAAAATAAAAACACCCATAAAAAACTACGAGGACTGTAAATCAAAAATATTTTAAAACAAAGTACTTACTGTTGCTGGGGAGGCCCGAGTTGTGTGCGTCACAGAATGACCAGAATTTTCCATTGAATTGCCAATCAGATAGGTTCCTCCAGAGCTGCTAATGAGTTGTCCTCCTGTAACACCCATCTGAATCCCTCCAGTGCCCACCATACTATGAGATGAGACCACTGTAGTCACCTGTGCAGAGCTTCCTTGGGTATCAAAGTAATTTCCTCCAGTGTTTTGGCTGTACATCTGGGTTTCTGTGTAAGGATAAGTTGTTGTTCGGCTTTGGAAGGAGAAAGAAAAATAGATATTTACTTGCTTATTTATAGACTGTGTTCTTTACTATATTGAAAATAGGTACCCCCCCTGCAATTATGGTAGTCATCTAGAGAAGTTACAAAGTTTAAATAAAGCAGAGTTCCTACTCACACACACCTTCCAGTCTAGTAAGACAATTTCATTTACAAATAAAATTCTGCTTCTCTTTCCACTTAAAAACCATATATATGTACATATATATATAAAACACATTAATTCTATATTTAAAATACATCAAATACAAAAAATACATATTTAAAAAACAAAAAAGATACTAGGTGTCTCTTGGGAAATATTTTTCTAAATTATCCAAAACAAGTACCACTAGTCCAATGAAATCTAAAATTTAGGTGAAAGAAAATGAATGTATAAACATCATGTTTGAAATTCTGAAAACACCTTCTGTTTGTATACTGTACAGATGTGTTGCTTTTCCCAACCAAAGGGAAAGCAAGTGATAGTTTGTACAGAAACTGTTACTATGAAGCCTGAAAGGGGGCAGGGAGGGAGGAAAAGGCACTCAGCACATCTGCCTTCTTTAGTGATGAGAATGAAGTAAAAACATACTATTTAAAGTATAGTACACATCATACTTCTCATCAGTACCTCTTCTCAGGAAACTTAAAAAAAAAGATATTTCAATAATATATTTTTCTTACATCACACATGTGTATTGAATAAAAAAAATGAAACAAAAGAACATTCACTTTATAAGGATCTTTAAAATTCCTGCCTACCAAATGTGATAGTGGCCCATGTATTAATAAAATAACATGAGAGTACTTCAGAAATGCATGTAAAAATAAATAGAATCAAAGCATGGCTGAACAGAAAGGATATCAGATAAAGGGGTCAAAAGATTGACTTTAAGTCCCTGGTGCACCTCTCATTTAATTTGAGACTTTCTGCAAGTTTTTCCATTTCTCTGGGCCTCTGTCTTCTCATGTGTACTATTGAAAGGATTAGTCTCTGTATTTCTAAAAGTCTTTCCAGTTCTAAAATTCTATCATTTTATGCAAAATAAGGGTTAGACTATTGAGGAGAGTAACTATGTATGTGAGAGAACATTTTTGTTCTAATAAGATAAACAGGTAAAAACCAAGTAGAAAAGGAAAGCATGTTCTAAAACTTTTAGGAATCACATTTTATAGGCTGCGAGGCCTAACTATGGCTCCTTGACACGTAGACACTCCTATATCAGTCTGTGGAGAGGGGTGTGGCTTCTGAATATGTCCTCCCCATCTCCTAGGATAAGGCTGGGTAATTTTCAGGAAATCAATTTTCGAGTGACTTTTATTCAGGAATGAGCAATTTTGAATTTCATTTCAAAGCATATCACAAATAGGAGATACACAAACACAAAGGGTTTTTAAACATTGGGATGGGTGACAGAGGGAGATGGCACAATCTTCACTAAGAAGTGCTTGAAAAATGAGATGCCCATTAAATCATTAAGTATAGTCCTATCTAGAGTCAAAGGCATGGAGTTGGATGGCCCTCTCAGGTCCTGTAAATATAGTCAAGTTGGATGCATGTTATAGTATTACAAAGCTCTGCCTGAACATTTAACATTTACCCAGGGCCACATTATACAGTTTTTTGCTTCCACACCTTTGTTTTATTCAATACTCTCCTCCATATCCATTTGAAATACCACTCAATCTTCAGGGCCAAACTCAAATACAACCTCCACCAGAACAAAAAGCCTTCCTAGATCTCCTTACAAAGAAGATCCTTTCTTGTTTTGAACTCTATATGTTGTTTATACCTTTTATATACTTACTCTCAGTCTCTGGATTACAAATATTTGCATACATATTTTATCTTGCCAGCTAGATAGTGAGATCCTTGGAAGGGGGATGAAGGGGCCAGAAGGAACCATGTCATTTATCTACATCTCTGGCAATTTTACACATAGTAGGTGCTTGAAATATGCTTGTTGGAGGAATGTGATTATTAATGATTATGAAATCCTGTATCCATTTGTACTCAATGACTGTTCCTATTATATATTATTGCTTACACAAAATTTTATTCAGAAATGTTCAAATTATATGTTTTAAAAACAGTTGTTTTAGAGAATGAGTCAGTTTCAGGTATATTGAGTGGAAACTAACTCACTATTTTTGAACCTTACAGTAAGGAACAGCTAAATATCTATCTAAAATCTGTACCATTTCAAAGATTTTGCTTTTGCTCATTTTAAGTTTCTCCTATGATGATTATAATTATTTCTTTGATGGGAAAGACCTTTCAAAAGATAACATGATTGAATAGAAATTATTTTATTGTTCTTCCTTATATTTATAGGGAAAAAGTGTGTATATACATATGTGTTATGTCATATGTATAAATAAGCACATAAATATATAAAGTGTAATTTTCTCCCCAGATGACTATTATTAGATTCCAAGTAAATTTTAGTATGTTTCAGGTCTGTCTAACTCAGCAGATGAGATGTTTGCATCCTAGCATGCTTTAAGATATATCTTGGGTGAAAATGATCCTGCCTTTGCTGAGTGTACTTCCTCCTTACTGTATTTTATTGATTTAATTTTGTAGTTATGGACCTTTAAGATTGAGGTCATACCTTGTGATGTCTCTTATCATCTTTCTTCTGTCCCTCAGTACTTCTCAACATTTCTGCTGCCTTCTTCCTTCTGATTACAAAGGTATTCCTATTCTTCACCAAGGTGAATTCTTCTAAATATACCTTTAATGCTGTTAACTTCCCATCTCCCTTGCAGATTTAATTATTTCTCCTTCCCTCTCTGCTGCCTCTCTTGCATTTTCAATTTACTCATACCACTGGCTCCTTCTCAACTGCTTATAACATATTTAGATGTGTTAGGATATGATAGGATTTCTTATTCCTAAAACAATAACACCCTATCTTAGATCTGTCTATTCTAGCTACTAGCTTCACCAAATCAAATGATCTTTTCTTAATCTTCATTTTCATTGGGTGCTACCATGTGGCACTATTGATTCTATCCTCCTTTTGGATACAAACACCTTTTCCTTGGTTTCATACTTGTACTCTTCTTGGGCTCCTTAGATTTACTGATTTTATTAAGATATGCTTATCTTATCCCCAACTTGTAAACAGAATATTCCCTCAGATCTGTCCTTGGCTTTTTTCTTCTCTCTCTACCCTTTTATCTTTAGTAATATTATTTACTTCCATGACTTCAATAATTACTACTATATAGAATATTCCCAAATATCCATATCTATCCTTGGCCTTTCTACTGAACTCCATAAGTATATCTTCAACTAGAAAGACCATCAGTATCCTATACTCGATAGAGGTTGAAAATTAGACATATTTCCATCCAAATTTGTTCATCATTCTAACATTACTGTTTGTCAAGAGAACTACCAATCAAAATTTCAATGTTCAAAGGGCTTGATGCTGTAGTCAACTCTTCTTTCTCTCTCCTCTCTAATTTACCAAGCCTTGTGAATTCCACTTCTATAATATGCTGTGTATCCATCCTATTCTCTCTAGTTCTGCTGACAACTAACACAAGGACAGGCTTGATTGCCCCCTACTTGGTCTATAGGAGTAGTCTCTTATTAGGTCTCTCTACCTCTAGTTGTCCCTTTTCTCAATATGTCCTTCCATTTTTCTTGCCAGACTAACTTTGTTTTATACATATATCTGACCTTAAAACACTCTCCCCCCCAAAGTAATCTATGTTTTCCTATCGCTCACCTAGTAAAATTCTGCCTGGAAAACAAACCCTCCCTAATCTAAAGATCTCCATCTTTATAGTTTTCTGCTTTTCTTTAGGCTTCAGAGATTTCTATAATGGCACATATTGGAGTTGTCTTAATTTCATGCCGCATTTTTTCCAACTGGAATTAATTTTGTTCTTTTCTCTCATAAGTCAACAGTCTGATTTTACAGAGACAACTAGCTGATTTAGAAATTAATAACATGGTGATAAATGTGATTTTATGTCTGATAAGATATACTCAATTTCATTTAAAAATATTATCTGGCCCTCCTCACCATGTCTAGTACACCTCGATTCTACCTAAAACCAATCTGCTAACTCCTTTAATACTTATCCAAGGACAACCAGTGACCCACTTTTCCATTTAGCTGCAACTTTCTTTTCTTTTGGCATTATTTATAATGAGAATGTCAATACTGCTATGCCACTGGACAAATATCTCACCTTTAGAGTACTAATGGTTAAGTTAATATTTATCGACAGTCTAAGAATTGTAATACACCATTAGGCCACCATCATTAAGAAGTGAAGTGTTGGGGGAGATGGATAATGATAAGGATTATTTTGAATTTTTCTTTAAGACAGTGATTCCTAAAGTGGGTGCCACTGCCCCCTGGTGGGTGCTGCAGTGATCCAGGGAAGTGGTGATGGCCACAGGTGCATTTATCTTTCCTATTGATTGCTACTAAAATTAAAAAAAAATTAATGTCCAGGGGGCTAAGCAATATTTTTTTCTGGAAATGGGGCAGTAGGCCAAAAAAGTTTGGGAACCACTGCTTTTAAAGTTCTAATGGCCAAAGAAATCATCACATAGTGGTCAGGCTACTTGGTGAAGGAAGTGATGAACCTCTCCATACTTAACTAGGCTTCCTTGGAAAGGTTTTGTCAACACAAACATACAGTGGGATTACCTTCCACAAACAAACAAACAAACAAACAAACAAACAAAAAACCCCCCAAATACTGTCTCAGAATGTACTGAGAGACATAGTGTCCAGAATTAGGATACTGATTGTTTGTATTCTGCTCTTTTCAGACTACCTTCTCTGGAATGATTCTGCAAGATTTTTCCCATTGAATACTCCTTTTAAAACACTTCTTGTCCTCTAAAGACCTGCAAAATAATAGGTGTGAGTGATTCTTTCAGATTAAGTATATAAATCAGTAATATCAGAAGAGATTAATGATTCTTGTCTTTATGTTTAGATAGAGGGAAAAAACTGATTTTCAAGTAATTTTTTGGACAATGGGACAAAATATCAAACAAGTTAGAAAATGTGACTGTGATTTAATTAACTTTGTAGCTGCTCCATTGCCTAACAGTGTATTTTATTTTGTAGGCATATAATAAACATTTGTTGAATGGATAAGCAAATGAATAAACAAATGTATGAGCTTATGGTACATGAAGCAATGTTTCTCACAGATCTAGCTGTTGATTATTTCCATGGATTCTTTCCTTAAATGTTGTACAGTAAGTTGGGCCCTATTTAGATGTTTCTAGAATGTATTCTCCCAAAAGCCAAAGAAAGAGCTACATGACTTTGAAACTTCAGCAAGTTGTACAAGGAGGGCATATTTTTAGTATTTTAGCATGCCCTGCTCATTTGGATCTTGAGAGTTGTATTTAGACCATTGTATATCTGCCATCTTTCTCCTAAATGTTTCAAGGCAGATAGTAGATGAATGACTACCAGTAAGAAGCATATTTGTTTTGTGAAATAGACCAAACAGGGAAATAAGGAACCTTCCACTGAATCTCTTTTATCATCATCATTACCTAAATTGCATAAACTATTCATATAAATGAACAGCCATAAATACTGGTTAAGATTACTGATGTAGCAATATGCCCTGATTTAAATGAAAAAGGCACAATTATTTCTGCAATCTTTTACCTTAACTACAACCATAGCAATGTGGTGTGAGAAAAATAATCAAATCAACAAATATTTATTGAGAGCCTATTGTGAGCAAAGAACAGTGTATGATGCTGTTGGGGATATGAACTTCTTTAATAAGGATGATGCTCATTTTGACATTTCAAAATAAAAATCACTACCACTATTGGATACTTATTTCTCAAATAGGGAAGCTAAAACATTTATTGAGCTATCACTTTTCTTCTTTACCCACTGTAAATAGATATCCATATGTGCTCCTTCTGTTATGCCTTCTATAAAAATGAATGTATATTAAATGCAAGAGGAGAAAAAAGGAACTAAACTCTTTCTCAATATAGTAGTTACTGTTTGAAATTTATTTCTACTCACAAAAAGTCAGGCATTCATGGTTATGATTCCCTCAATAACCATAACTTGGCTCCCTTTTCTCACATGTAGTGCTTTTATTACTGAATATGGTGATCACTCTCTTGCCTTTATATATGTGTATATTTGGAATGGGAATCATAACTTTAAATTTCTTGTCTTTAGCAGGTAAAAGTTCTCAGAGGTAACTTGACATTCCTACTATTGCTTTTCATTTAATTCCTTAGTTCTTAAAAAAAGGAAATAGAAAAAAATCCATTAAATTTACATTTAACACATTTGTGAAGAGAAAAATATATTATTACTAAATGTCAGGTATGGGGATATATGAGTGGCATAAAAATAGTATCTAAAACTATTTGAGTTTAAGAAAACTGTATTATGTGTAGAATTTAATCATACAAGAATTTTGCTTTCAATTTAGGCCACCCAAATTAGCTCTTATGGTATATGGAGAGACACTTAAAAATAAACAAATGTCCAGAAGCCCTTAAAACAGAGGGCACGGTCATATATATAAAGTATGGACTTAAGATATAAATCCATCTGGTAGACATGACATTTCCACAAACTTGAAAATGCTCATTGTTCTCAATAACAACAATATGACAAATATTTATTATTCCCTCCTCTGTGGCTAGATGAACTGCACTAGTTGCTAGGGGAAATACAAAATTTAGAGAAGACACAGTCTGACTCTGTCACTACAGAGCTAGCCATCTGGTAGAGTGAGAAAATATACCAGAATGAATAATGATAGTATACATTATGTGAGAAATATACATTTGAGAAGTATAAGACACATGCTAAGCTATAACTTTATAAAGTACATATCTGATTCAATACAATGAACATTTAAGTACTGACTTTATAAAGAGCATTGTATTAGGTGCTGAGGATGACACAAAGATAAGTCTGGTGATGGTATATGGGATTAATTAGAAGGGAGAGAAAGTAAAGGCAAAGAGATTAATTTGGAGGTAAAGGGAATCAATTACGAGGCTGATTTAATACGAGTAAGAATCAAAAGAAATGAACAAATACCACCGATGTGGCCAAGTGAAAACTGGACAAAATATGATGATTGAGATGTAGTTGATCAGTCACTTAACACAAACATTAACTGAGCACTAACTGTGTGCTAGGCACTGAAGATACAGAGAAACGCAGTCTCTGTTCTCATTGCAGCTCACATTCTAATGGGGGAGACAATGTACAAAAAACTATGTACATACAAAATGCCTATAAGGTAAAATGGAGTTCATCACAGAAGGGAAGGCAGTAGCATTAAAAGGCATGAGGAAAATCTTCTAGCAGCAGAAGAAGGTGGATTTTTGTTGAGACTTCAAAGAAGTCAGGGAAGCCAAGAGGTAGAAATTAGGAGGGAGAACATTCCAGGCATGGGAGACAGCCAGTGAAAATACTCAGAAGATGGAATGTCTTTTGAGAGGAACAGGAAGAAGATCAGTATCTCTGGATTATAGATGACATGGAAAAGAATAAAATAAGTGAAGACTTAAAAGGAAGGAAGAGGCTAGGTTATAAAAGTATTTTTTAAAAAACTGAACACTTAAAAAATTTAGAAACACATTTAGGGGAAGGGTGAAATATTAAGTTCTGTCAGAAATATAGCTTTGATTCAAAATTACAGAATTGCTGAATTCAAGTACAAATAACATTGAAACTTAATTAAAATTAATTTTATTAATTCTAAATCCTATCTAGGGAAGCTGTTTTCCAATCCAGTCATATTCCTTTTCTGTAAGAGTGATCCTTCGGCACTCTGAGGATAGGCCCAATGAGTACTGCCAGGAATACTACTAATGGGATCACTACCAGTAATACTACTGTTAGGATTACTAATAGTACTACCTTAGCTTTATATAATTCACAAAGCATTTATGTAGCATAGTAGAAAAATATCAAACCCAGTCCTTTCATTTTGTTGATTTAGAAACTAGATTTTGTGTGAGAAATATAACAGGAATCCATTGTAAATGATGAAGCAAAGAACTGTCATGAAGAAATCAATGTTTTAGGAAGATAAGTCTGGGGATGATACATGATGAATTGGAAGAGAAAAAAAGTGAAAGCAGAGATACTAATTTGGGGGCAGAAGGATAAATTAAGAGGCATAGATTTCCTTATTTAACTTTTATAATAATGCTTTTAGGTCCTGGAAGTAGCTACTATTTTTTTAAAATAGGCTGAGGCAGAAATTAAACAAATTACTTTGTTATACCATATAGTCAAGTGACAAAGCAAAGATTGGAACCCAAGCCTTCTGACTCCAAGGTCATGAGAGTACTACCAGAAATATTAAAGGAGTTTAGCGTAAGAGACACAGTAAGTATTCTATATCCCTTGGATGGAGATAAATATTGCCTTCTACAAAAAAAGACAAGCAATTACTCATACTTTGGGTTGAGTAGGCATGGTTAAATAGCAGCCCCAGCTACTTCAGCTGGTATTGTGACAGACAGGAAATACTTATGCAGAAAACATCCCCTCAGTATGAAATATTATGTCAAGTAACTATTTTAATGGAGCTACTTGTTTTAGTAAATTGTTTAGATATTAGGATAATGTCATTCCCATCCATAGCCAGCAATTTCTGTTGCATCAGAATAAAGTGTTTTTCTGTATTGTGGTCACTGATGTGATTGTTACAAAGTCTATCCTGCCAACTCGTACACAGCAGTTAAATGAATTATTTGGTCATGTCTTAATGCCAAATAAAATCCATTTGCATAGAACTTGCTGTTAAGTACATCAGAAAGGATTACTGGCCTCCAATAGGATTAGAAACTGACTTCTCTGGAATTTAAGCTTAGGTACAGGGAATTGAAGTTATAGCTGTCTCCAAATTAGGTGGTACTTACTTATCCCTACCTTACTCAGCTGCTCTCCTGTTGGTATTAATTCTTGTAATATTTAATTACATATCTATGTTGTTTCCCTTGATTGTAATGTCCCTCCCTCTCCTTCCCCCTCCCCCTCCCTTTGCCGACTGCATTTTAAGGTTCAGTTTAAGTACTAACCTTTAGGAAAATTCTTCCTAAAGAGTCTAAATAGCATCAATTTCTTCTCTGAAATCAAAGTGCATTTTGTTTGCATTACACAAGCAGCCCTTTATAATGTACCCATTTTTTATTTTCTTCTGTACATCTAAAACAAGAGTAGGAACATTATTATAAAGTTGTATGAGTCTCTCATAGCATTTCTTGGGAGCACTGGGTACATTTCAGAGGAGAGGCAGCATGATTCAGTGGTATAAGAAGTACGCCTCTGAGATTCAGATTCAGAAAGTTTACATTCAAGGTTGTGGAGGGGATACTTGACTGGCTTTGTGATTGATACAAATGGAAGTAATTCTATTTTTTTAGGTCCTTCATTCATAAAATGGGAATAATAATACCTGTGCTTCCTTTCTTCACAGTGTTATGGTGAATAAAGTGTTTCCTAAATTGCAAAGTGCTACATTAAAGTGGCACAGTGGATAGTGCCAGACCTGAAGTCAGGAGGATTTGATTTTGAATTGAGCCTTGGACACATAATCACTGGTTGACCCTGAGCCAGTCACTTAACACTGATTGCCTTAGTTTCCTCATCTGTAAAATAAGTAGGTGAAGGAAATGGCAAACCACTCTAGTATTTCTGCCAAAAAAACTCCAAATGGGGTCATGAAGAGTCAGAAACTACTCAACAACAACAAATTAAAGTAGCATAAATGTCCTTGTCCTTGGAGGAGTCAGGTAAGCCGCTATGGACAAAAAACAAAACTGGTAACAAGTGTCTCCAAAGTTAGCTAGACTTTTGATGACAGATACACAAACCTCTGCCTATATGTAAGTAAAGCCTTTTCAGCTTACTAGGCCTTACCAAAGTTTAGGATATATCAGCTTAATCTTCAAAAACTCGGGGCTGCCATCATACTAGGATGAAGGATTAGATATCAAAGTTTAGGATATATCAGCTTAATCTTCAAAAACTCGGGGCTGCCATCATACTAGAATGAAGTATTAGATATCAATTTTAGTAAAGGGCTTTTATTTTATTTTTATTTTTCCTCTCTTTTTAAATTTATTTATTTTAAAGTATTTTCCCATGGTTACATGATTCATGTTGCCTCCCTCCCCTTTTCTCTTCCCTCTCATGAACTGACAAGCAATTTTAGTGGAGGGATTTTAAAACAGTTCCCAATTATATAAAGAATACAGAGAAGGATAAGAATAAAAAGTTAGTAGAAAAGTTTGAATTCTAAACTTCAATTATTTCTTAATTTGTTGTACCACTAAAATATCTCTAGTCTTCCATTCCAGTCTCATACTTCAACTATGTTAAAGGCTTAAATGATGTTTTTTAATTTTCAAAGGTATTTTTAATCTACTTTATCAGCTTACAAAATCCTGGGAGGTCAAGACAAGTATTATTTATCCCTATTTTACAGATGAGAAAATGTGGGGCAAAATGTATAAGCAGATTGCTTATATAATTAAGGTGGGAATGGAATTGGTAATTGAATATAGGTTTCCAATTCTAAATATAAAGGTAAATAGGCCAAAATCATAAGAAATATCTCTGGATTATTTTTGTTTTCTAGAAGTCCAAATTTGATGCAATGCTGAGTCATGGAAGTTATGACAGGTCCTCAAAGGCTATTCTAACAGTCTATAACCTCTACTGGGCCCTGCCACTCTGTAAAAATTTTCAGTAGACTCCTGATGACAAGAGTTCACTATTTGATGAACAACCTCACTAAGTATGGAGAGGTCCATATCTGGGAAAATAATCATTAGGTGATAAAATTATTTTAGGCTATAGAAAACTCATGAAGAAAACATTTACTCTAACCTTCTGTATCCTCTTTTTTATTTCTGTAGTCAGAGTAATAGAACAGTGGAAAGGGGGAGGGCAAAGGTGCTAAGAAGTACACAGATTTAGATGCTCTATAAATAAGACTGGTGGTATGCTAAATATGAAACTATTATCTAATGACAAATAAATTTATATACTGTTGAAAGAAATTAACTAAAGCAAAATTAATAATCTTGCAACCAGTGAAACCAAATGACAAAAGGAACTTTCAGCTAAATGGAAGGATGACTCACTTGTAGAAGCAAACAAAAGAATTGGTATTATTGTGCATTCAAAGGCAATTAGGAAAAAAAACATGGGAAATTTGGTCATCTCATTTTGTAGTGAAGATGAATTTTCAAAATTCTCAAAAATAATTGCCATTTATATACCAACATCTGTTATAAAGAAAGAGAAATCAGAAAAAATCTGTGAAGAACTCTAAAAATGTGTACATTCTAAACCAAGACAATATATACTTTGATAGTGAGTGACCTAAACATAACAGTGTACACAAAAATAGGCCAAAATAATTAAAATAGTAAATATGGCAGAAGTTCATGTCTAGAGCACATTCATCATGAAGAGAATCAGCATGTACTGTACAATGCAAGTATTTAACAATATCACAAAAAATAAATTTGAGTATATCTGGAGACAGTTAGTCAGGTGACAGTGAAGAGATAGCGAGGCCTGGAGACAGGAGGTCCTGAGTTCAAATCTGAACACTGATACTTCCTGGCTATGTGACTGTGTAATCTATATTGCCTAGTCCATACCACTCTTCTGTGTTGTAAATAATACTTAGTATGGATTTTAAGACCAAAGGTAAGAGTTTAAAAAAATGAGTATATATTATGTTATAAGGAATGATAATTACTTAATAATTTCTACAAGAACTGGAAAGACCTCCATGAACTGATGTGGAGTGAATTGATCAGAACCATGAGAACATTGTACACAATAACTGAAACATTGTGGGACAATCAAATATAATAGACTTTGCTACTAATAGCAATGTAATAATCTAGGACAATCCCATGGGACTTATGAGAAAAAATACTAGAGAAAAAATGGTTGGGGGAAGGAATGCAGAAGAAAACATATATGATTTATCACTTGGTTAAGTGGGTATATTATTTGGGGTTTTGGTTTTAAAAGACTACTTTATTATAAAAATGAATAATATGGAAATAGGTTTTGAGTGCTAACACATGTATAACTCAGTGGAATTGCTTGCCGATTCCAGGAGGGGAAAAGGAAGAGTGGAGGGAGAGAACATGAATCATGTAAGCATGGAAAATATTTTTAAAAAGAAAATTAAATTAAAATTATTGATTATTGGAAAGAACCTGATTTCATAAATGACATATTATCAAACTATTGACTAGAGTCAAGGTCAAAGATACCAAAGCCACCCACAGAATGGAAAAATTATAAATGATATTACTTCCCAAATAAAGTCAGTCTAGAGGACATCAGCACCTGACTAGCATTCCTACTTTGTCATCATTCAAAATCTTTTTGAATGAAAAATCATTTATCAAGAACTTACCAACTTATAGTTAGTCAATAAAATTCTTACTAAACTCTTACTATGTGCCAGGCAAGTAAATAAAGCATTAGGTATATAAATAAAGACAAACGAACAGTCTTTACCCTCAAAGAACATATATTGTAATGGGGGAATAACATAAATAAAGATGCATACAATATATATTTAGAATAAACAAGGGAATCTAAAAGGGGGGAAACTTTAGCTACTGGGGATCTGGGGAAAGACCACCTTCAGGAGATAACATTCGAGCTGATTTTTAAAGATAGAAAAACAAAGAAATGAAGGTGAGAGGACAGAACATTCTACATATGGAGGATATAATGTGCAAAGGCAAGGAAATAGCAAATGGAATATTGTGTTCAAAATTACAAGGAGATGATCACAGAAGGGGTGAAGAGGATTGTGAAGAAGGTATAAGAAGGCTGGAAAGGTAGAAATAGATCAGGTTTATCATAAGTTTTAAATATCAAACAGAGGACATTTTATTTGATTCCAGAGGGAATAGGAAGCCAGTAGAATTCACTGAGAAGAAAGCTGACATGGTCAGAAATAAGTTTTAGAAAAATCAGTGGCAGATGGAATTAAAGTGGGGGAGAGAAATACTAGTTAGTTCTCTCTTAAGGTAGAAAGACCAGTTGAAAGCTGTTGCAGTAGACCAAGAGAGGAGTGATAGGGCACTGAACTATAGTCATTGCAATATGAGTGGAGATTGGAAGGAATGAGATTAATAGTGCATGCAGGAATATTTGCCTTGCAAAGAAGTGACACCACTTCAATGGAGACCAGAGTTAAGAAAATACTGGAGGGAGATGTCTGAGTGATGTGAGATAAGAATGAGTGAAAAAGTATTTATTAAATACTTATTATGAACTATATGAGCTTCAATAAATTCTTTGAATGCAATTAACTTAAATAAGTACAATATGCAACATAATCTTGGAAGCATTTTTGTATTGATGATAGCATTTGTTTTTTTTTTTTTTACCCTTGTACTTCGGTGTATTGTCTCATAGGTGGAGGATTGGTAAGGGTGGGCAATGGGGGTCAAGTGACTTGTCCAGGGTCACACAGCTGGGAAGTGGCTGAGGCCGGGTTTGAACCTAGGACCTCCTGTCTCTAGGCCTGACTCTCACTCCACTGAGCTACCCAGCTGCCCCCTTTGTTTTTTTAGAAATGAAATTTAAGGTAATAGTTAGTCATAATGTAGAAAACTCAGTTGAAATCACTATGACCTTAAGATAAACCTATACAAATTAGTTAAATGCATTTCCTTGTAATTAATCAACAACTCAGATTCAAAAGCTCTAAATTTGATCCTGATCTAAGATCAAGTGGTAAGAGCAACAAAGTAGTTAGTCAGTCAAATTTATTTATAAAAACCCTTACCTTCTTAGAATTGATACTAAGTATAAATTCCAAGTCAGAAGAGTGTTAAGGGAGAGGCAATGCCCAGGGGTCTGAGGCCATATTTGAACTCAGGCTGGCACTTTATCCACTGGACCATTTAGCTGTCCCTAACAAAAATTAAGTGCTTACTCCGGGCCAGGTACTGCATAAAGAACTGGATTCTAGCTCTAATCCTATTAATAATAATTTGATCTTATTTGACCAACTAACAACTTGACCTCTTTGGGCTTCACTTTTCTTGCCTATAAAGCGAGAGGAAAAAAACAAGATAAATTATAGAATTCCTTCCAGATCTAAAATTTTAACATTTAATAATCTCCCATCAATTTTTTTTCTCCATTTGTAGGGAAATAGACAGATGGACTCTCCCTAAATTGGAGCAATCCTCTTGTGTGCCTTTTTGCCAACATATTTCTGTAGCAAACTTAAAGACTTTCTATAGACAATCACTGAAATAAATGTGGGCAGTAGACTTAGAACAGTGGGCTCTATAACAACTTAAATGTAAACAGCAGTAGTATGTAACTGTAAGTGTTTTTTTTTAAAAGCAATGACTAAAAGTCAATTCAACAGCAATTAGCCATACTTCATTATTTCCTCACAATCAAGGAAGCTGAACACTTTCTTTTCTCATGCTGCTTCAAAATCTTTTGGAAGAAGGACGGAAAAGAAATAAATCTGTCACAGTTGTTCACAATATCAAAGAAAAAATTATATAGAGATGGTTTCAAAATGCACTTCAAGCTTAGTGTTTTACAAATGAGTTCCTGAAATGAGTCCTTTGCATAAATTAATTCAACTCTAACAATTAGAAGTAACCTAGAAATCTGTGACTTATAATACCTACAAGATGATATAATCATGGTATTCTAAATACTGTCAAATCTTTGTACAGGTCAAATCATACCACATCAAAGTAAACTAATTTAATAAAAAATCTTTTCTTAAAAATCTACTATGTTCTGGGCGTTATACTGTGTGCTAGGAGATAAAAAAAAACCCAAACTATTCCTGTTCCCAAGAAGTTACATTCTATATATTACTATTACTACACTTAGTAATAGTATATTATTGTTATTATTATTATTAATATGTAACTACTATATATTACTAGTTACTGTTCATATATATGGTATATATACACAGTAATTTAGGGATGCACAAGGCACGCTAGTGGAGAGATTAGGAAAGGTTTCATATAGAAGATGGCATTTGAGCAGTGTCTTATAGAAAATTAGAGTAGAGATAAAGAGGGATTACATGAGGTACAAGCCAGAACAATGAAGTAGAGATGGGAGATGGGGTGTTGTATATAGCTTGTTATTATAATAATTTCATAAAAGAGATGAGCAAAAAGGAAATCCAGTTTCCTACTGTTTTAGCAAATAATTACCTTCTGCAAACACACCGAGTGGTATGGTATTCTCAGTTGTGTTGTATACTCATTCAGTTGATATGTGCTCACTGACTCAAATTTGTAAGACTGTTATGATGGCAGTAATTGTCCACATTAACAGCCAGAACAAGGTCAACACTGTCGTAGCATCAATTTATAACAATTACACATTTTCCTAAGTGATGACACATCTCTGTGAGGGCTGTCATCACCTCTTGAGTGAGATTCCATGCACTGCTGGTGATATATGTCATGAGGACTCCTACTGACATGAGCATTACTGAACTAGTATTAATTGAGCACCCACAGGTTGCACAGCACTTTGCTCAAGGGTTCATGGCAGAGATCAGACAGAGTCCCATAGCCTCTGAAACATCATCATCAAAAGATATTTAATATCACACAGAGGAGGAAATCCGATTTAATTCCTAGTTAAGGAATAGCCATTAGCTTGGCAGTATTCCAGTCCTATGGATTAGAAGAATTTAGAATTCACTTTCCTAAGATAAATTCAAGGATACAAAAATCAGAAATATAGAACGAAGAGGCAA
The DNA here is from genome assembly GCF_016433145.1 of Gracilinanus agilis. Lineage (NCBI taxonomy): Eukaryota > Metazoa > Chordata > Mammalia > Didelphimorphia > Didelphidae > Gracilinanus > Gracilinanus agilis. The sequence continues at coordinate 127,491,734 of NC_058130.1, read as the reverse complement.
AATGAGAGTTTTGGGGGAGGTGGAATTAAATGATCATGAATGTCAATATTAGAAAATTCAGAAAGTTAACCTTTGGCTAATCTGAAAATTAATACTGCAGGAAAATGCAAGAAACTCCTCTTCCTTTATTTTATAATCTATTTAAACAGTAGAGAGGAAGACTCACTTGGCTAGTTCTTATATTTAAACTCTTTCTGATAGATATTTGTTGCACAACCGTGTGATTTCTTGTTTGGGAAGATGATATTACTAATTCATGTCAGTTAGGAATGCATTTTGGACTGGCTGTCTAGTAATAATGAGGTCATATGTTCTCTTCTTCCTTTATAGATAAATAAACTGAGGCCCAGAAAGGTAATCACATTGGTAGGTAGCAATTGACAGGGCCAAGATTCAGACCCAGGTTCTCTCATTCCAGCAACATGTTGCTTGGGTCATCTTACTGCCTTCCTGACCCGTAGCATATATTTGAGAGATAGCTTGTTAAAGATACAATATGATGTTATAGAGTAGAACCAAACTAACTGGGTCACATCAGGACTAAAACTCTAGTCTCACAAGAATGGTGTTCACGTCAAATGGGTTAACAGAGGTCAACAAATTCATGACATTTTATTTTAGATACAGTACTTGCTTTGAGTAAGTCCTCAGCTTAAGCCTGGTTAAACAGGGTATTATGCACAGATCCTAAAGACGCCACACTAATGTTTTGTAAGGTATTTGTTATCACCTTGGAAGATAAACTCTACAGGAACTTTTCATATGCATTTAATCTATAAGGACAGGCTGAGCCTTTCCTTTTACAAAAGAGAGGTCAGGATGCAAATAGTAAGTACCAAAGTAAGTACCAAAAACAAATACCAAAAAAAGGGCCATTTTTGTGATAAGTTATAAAAACTGATCTTTATAAAATAGGTGTTTTCTCAACCACAGTTTTACTTTGGGGAGACTCATTATACCTTAGCACAAACTATCATGAGGCATATTTTAAATCTGGAAATTTACTATTAAAAGTTAAACAAACCAGAAATGTCATTGCTAAACAAAACACAAAAAGGCCAATGGCAAAAGGAAAGGTTCCATGTACTACACAATATTTAGAGCAGTATTATTTTTGTAGAAACAAAGTAGATGACCATCAATCAATAAATGGCTAATATATTGCTTGTGATTCACAAATGTGTGCTGAAAAACATGATGAATGTGATTGAATATAGAAATGCATAAAAACACTCAGATGAACTGATACAAAGTGAAGGAAGCATGTCCAAGAGAACAATATACACAAAAAACAACAATAAAGCACCTGAAACATAATGCTGCAAAATTAAAATGACCCAGTTTGGCTCCAAAGAAGAGAGGTAAGAGGGCCCTTTTCCAACTTTTTTCCCAAGGATAGAGAAAATAGATGTCAGATTTTTATGAAGGGTTGCTCAGTTTTGTGATTTGCAATAAGGGATCATTCCTTAGAGAGAGGAAGGTACATTTGGAAATGTGGATTATGCAAAAATAAAATAAATCAATACTAATGTGTTTTATAAAAGGACAAAAGATGGAAAAAATAAAATAACACAAAATCAAAAAGTTTAAAATGCTATATTAAAATGTGAGGAAGAAAGCTGTGAAGTATTATTAATGTTTTGAATGAAGTTAAAAGTTTGTTATTTCTTACTGAGATTGATGGAAAAGAAAGTTCTAATTATTTAGGTTGAATTTATATAGCAGAACATCATAGGTTCAAAGAGTTTAAGAGCTGGAAGTAGCATTAGAGATATAGTCCAATGATGAGGAAATGGGAGTCCAAAGAAAAATTATTCTCCCTCATTAGACTATAAGGTCATACTGAGTAGGGAGATTTTTATTCATTGGACCTGCCTCCTTCTTAGTATCTCAAACAATGACGGAATATAGTAGATAGTAATTTTTAAAAATTTTATTATTTTTAGAAAAAAAATTTTTCATGTACATGATTCATGTTCTTACTTTCTCTCCCACACCCCACCCCTGTAGCTGACACGCATTTACACTGCTTTCTTCATGTGTCATAGATCAAGACCTATTTCCATATTATTGATAGCTGTACTAGGATGGTCTTTTAAGAGTTTACTTCCTAAATCATGTCCTCATAAACCCGTGTGTTCAAGCAGTTGCTTTTCTTCTGTGTTTCCATTCCTGTAATTCTTCCTCTTGAATGTGAGTAGCATTCTTTTCCATAAATCCCTCAGAATTATCCTGGGTCATTGCAAGGCTGCTAGTACATAAGTCAATTACTTTCGATTTTACAGCAGTGTAGCCATCTCTGTGTACAATGTTCTTCTGGCTCTGCTTCTTTCACTATGCATCAATTCCTGGAGATCTTTCCAGTTCACATGGAATTCCTCCAGTTTATTATTCCTTTGAGCACAATAGTAGTCCATCACCAGCAAGTACCACAATTTGTTCAACCATTACCCAATTGAATGGCATACCCTCCTTTTCCAGTTTGTTGCCACCACAAAAAGCGCAGCTATAAATATTTTTGTACAAGTCTTTTTATCTATGATTTCTTTGGGGTATAAACCCAGCAATGGCATGGTGGGATCGAGGGCAGGCAGTCATTTAGAGCTCTTTGGGCATAGTTCCAAATTGCCATCCAGAATGGTTGGATCAGTTCACAACTCAACCAGCAATGCATTAATGTCCCAACATTGCCACATTCCCTCCAATATTTATTACTCTCCCCTGCTATCATTTTAGCCAATGTGCTAGGTGTGAGGTGGTACCTCAGAGATGTTTTTGATTTGCATTTCTCAAATTATTAGAGATTTAGAACACTTTCTCATGTGCTTATTGATAGTTTTGATTTCTTTGTCTAAAAAATTGCCTATTCATGTCTCTTGCCCATTTATCGATTGGGGAATGGCTTGAATTTTTTTATACAATTGATTTAGCTCCTTGTGTATTTGAGTAATTAGACCCTTGTCAGTGTTTTGTTATAAATATTTTTTCCCAGTTTGTTGTTTCCCTTCTGATTTTAGTTGCATTGTTTTTGTTTGTACAAAAACTTTTTAATTTAATATAATCAAAATTATTTTTTTACATTTTGTAATTTTTACTAACTCTTGCTTGGTTTTAAAATTTTCCCTTTCTCATAGAGCTGACAAGTATACTATTCTGTGTTCACTTAATTTACTTATAGTTTCTTTCTTTATGTTCAGGCCATTCACCCATTCTGAATTTATCTTGGTGTAGGGTGTGAGATGTTGATCTAAACCTAATCTCTCCCACATTGTTTTCCAATTTTCCCAGCAGTTTTTGTCAAATAGTGGATTTTTGTCCCAAAAATTGGGCTCCTTGGGTTTATCATAGACTGTCTTGCTGAGATTGCTTACCCCTAGTCTATTCCACTGATCCTCCCTTCTGTCTCTTAGCCAGTACCATATCTTTTTGATGACCACTGCTTTATATTATAATTTAATATCTGGTACTGCGCTAAGCCATCTTCCTTCACGTATTTTCTTTCTTTCTTTCTTTCTTCCTTCCTTCCTTCCTTCCTTCCTTCCTTCCTTCCTTCCTTCCTTCCTTCCTTCCTTCCTTCCTTCCTTCCTTCCTTCCTTCCTTCCTNCTGCCCTGCTCTCATTGTCATCTAAAATGCATGTTACCAGACTGAAAGTTTCCCTACTTAGCAGATATAAGAGAAGAAATGAAAGAGAGTCTGTGGTGAGGGTGGAGAGCCTCTGAAGCACAGTCACCATCAGGTTCTTTCTGGGAGGCCCCAAGATAGACTGGTTGTTTCAATGCCAACCATCCCAGAATTGTTATATCTTAAGGGAGACTTCCTTCTGGAGGAGATAAATGGGGAAGAGGCCCCATTTCTCCTTTCATCTGGCTCTCAGGGAGCCCCTGATTTTATCCAGCACAATTTTTTTTAAACCCTTACCTTCTGTCTTGGAGCCAATACTGTGTATTGGCTCCAAGGCAGAAGAGTGGTAAGGGTAGGCAATGGGGGTCAAGTGACTTGCCCGGGGTCACACAGCTGAGAAGTGGCTGAGGCCAGATTTGAACCTAGGACCTCCCATCTCTAGGCCTGACTCTCATTTCACTGAGCTACCCAGCTTCCCCCATTCATGTATTTTTTTTCATGATTTCCCTTGATATTCTTGATCTTTTGTTCTTCAAAATGAACTTTGTTAATAGTTTTTTCTAATTCAGTAAAAAAGTTTTTTGGTAGTTTCATAGGTATGGCACTAAATAGGTAAATTAATTTGGGTAGAATGGTCATTTTTATTATGTTAGCTCATCCTACCCATGAGCAATCAATGTTTTTACAATTGTTTAGATCTAGTTTAAATTATTTGGAAAGTGTTTTGTAGTTGTGTTCATATAATTCCTGTGTTTGTTTTGGTAGATAGATTCCTAAGTATTTTATATTGTTTAGGGTGATTTTAAATTGTGTTTCTCTTTCTACCTCTTGCTGCTGTGATGTGTTGGAAATATATAGAAATGCTGATGATTTATGTGCATTTATGTTGTATCCTGCAACTTTGCTAAAGTTGTTGATTATTTCTACTAGATTTTTAGTTGATTCCCTAGGATTTTTTAAGTAGACCATCATATCTGCAAAGAGTGATAGCTTAGTCTTCTCACTGCCTATTTTAATACCTTCAATTTCTTTTTCTTCTCTAATTGCTACTGCTAGTGTTTCTAGTACAATGTTAAATAATAGAGGTGATAATGGGCATCCTTGTTTCATGCCTGATCTTATTGGGAAGGCTCCTAATTTATCCCCATTGCAAATGATGCTTGATGGTTTTAGATATATACTGTTTATTGTTTTTAGGAAAGGTCCTTCTATTTCTATACTTTCCAATGTTTTCAATAGGAATGGGTGTTGTATTTTGTCAAAGGCTTTTTCAGCATCTATTGAGATAATCATGTGATTTTTGTTAGCTTGTTGATATCGTCAATTATGTGGATGGTTTTCCTAATGTTGAACCATTCTTACTCTCCTGGTATAAATCCCACCTGATCGTGATAGATAACCCTCATGATCACTTGCTGGAGTCTTTTTGATAGTATTCTATTTAAGATCTTTGCATCTATGTTCATTAGGGAGATTGGTCTGTAGTTTTCTTTTTCTGTTTTTGGTCTGCCAGGGTTTGGAATCAGTACCATATTAGTGTCATAAACTGTTGAAAGCTATCCAATAGGTCCATGAATCTGATAAGGATGGCTTGGATGATAAAGAAAAAAGTAGGAGACGAGACAATCTTGTCTGTCAGCTCATGGCTGCTTCTCCGAAGTGTCAATGAGTCAGAAGTTTAATATATACAGAATTTAAATCTCATTTCACACAAAGGCACAAAGAAACTTCGCAGTTGCACAGAAAATACAAATTATGTCATGTCAAAAGAGCCTCATTTGCTTCAAGGTAGAGATAGCCTGGAACAGAACAAGGTTCAAGGCTGAATTCCAGACACCTTATTATCAGTATGCTAATTCTGGGAATACTTTTCTTGGGCAGAAAGTCCCTGCTAAATGAGGTTTGGGAGGGATCCTTCTTTGTTTATTATGTCAAATTATTTGTATAGTATTGGGATTAGTTGTTCTTCAAATGTTTGATAGAATTCACTTGTGAATCCATCAGGCCCCCTGGTGATTTTTTCTTAGGGAGTTCTTTGATGGCTTGTTCAATTTCTTTTTCTGATATGGGATTATCTAGGTATTCTATTTCTTCTGCTGTTAATCTAGGCAATTTATTTTTTTGTAAATATTCATCCATATCTCCTAGATTGCTATATTTATTGCCATGTAATTGGGCAAAATTTTTTTTAATGATTGCCTTAATTTCCTCTTCATTAGAGGTGAGGTCTCCCTTTTCATCTTTGATACTGTTAATTTGGTTTTCTTATCTCCTTATTTTTATTAGATTTACCAATACTATGTCTATTTTATCTGTTTTTTCAAAGTACCAGTTTCTAGTCTTATTTATTAATTCAATAGTTCTTTTACTTTCAATTTTATTAATTTCTCCTTTGATGTTTATTATTTCTAATTTAGTTTTCATCTGGAGATTTTAAATTTGTTCACTTTCTAGTTTTTTACGTCGTAGGCCCAATTCATTAACGTCCTCCCTCCCTACTTTGTTAATATATACACTCAGTGATATAAATTTTTCCCTTAGTACTGGTTTGTCTGCATCCCATAGGTTTTTGTAAGAAGTCTCATAATTTTCATTGTCTTCAGTGAAATTATTGTTTCTATGATTTGTTCTTTTACTAACTCATTTTGGAGAATCACTACTTAATTTCCAATTAGTTTTTGGTTTGCCTCTCCATGTATCCTCGCTAAAGACTAATTTTATTACATTATGATCTGATGAGGTCTCATTTTTTATTTCTGCTTTTTTGCTTTTGTTTGCCATGTTTCATTCCCCTATTACATGGTCAATCTTTGTGAATATTCCATGTGCTGTTGAAAAGGTGGTGTATTCCTTTTTTGTCCCTATTTATTTTTATCCATATATCTATTAACTCTAATTTTTCTAGGATTTCATTCACCTCTCTTATCTCTTTTCTTATTTATTTTTTGGTTTGATTTATCTAGATCTGATAGGGGAAGGTTGATGTCACTCACCAGTATAGTTTTGCTATCTATTTTGTCCTTGAGTTCTACTAGCTACTCCTTTAGAAATTTGGATGTTATACATTTTGGTGCATACATGTTGAGTACTGATATTTCTTCATTGTTTATACTGCCTTTTATCAGGTTGTAATTACCTTCACCATCTCTTTTAACCAGATCTATTTTTACTTTGGCTCTGTCAGAAATCATGATCATAACTCCTGCCTTCCTTTTTCTCAGATAAAGCCCAATAGATTTTGCTGCAGCCTTTCATTTTTACTCTATGTATGTCTGCCTGTCTCATGTGTGTTTCTTCTAGACAACATATGGTAGGATTTTGGTTTTTAATCCACTCTGCTATTTGCTCCCGTTTTATGGGCAAGTTCATCCCATTCACATTCAGAGTTATAATTATCAATTGTGTATTCCCAGACATTTTGATTCTTCTCCCTGTTGTGCCCTTTCTTCTTTCACTATTTCCTTCTATACAAGTGTTTTGTTTTTAATCATTTCCCCTGATCCCCTGTCCCTTATTGTACTTCCCTTTCTCCCTTCTCCCTTCTCATTCCCCTCTTATTCTTCTTTAGGGTCTTTTTTTAAAATCATTTATTAATATTCATTTTTAACATGGTTACATGATTCAAGCTCCTACTTTCCCCTTCACCCCCCTCTATCCCCCCACCCATAGCCGACACACATTTCCACTGGTTTTAACATGTGTCCTTGGTTCAAGACCTATTTCCAAATTGTTGATATTTGCATTGGTGTGGTAGTTTCAAGTCCACATCCCCAATCATGTCCTCCTCAGCCCATGCGTTCAAGCAGTTGTTTTTCTTATATGTTTCCTCCCCTGTAGTTCTTCCTCTGAATGTGGGTAGCGTTCTTTACCATAAATCCCTCAGAGCTGTCCTGTGTCATTGCTTTCTGCTGGTATAGAAGTCCATTGTATTCGAATTCTACCATAGTATATCAGTCTCTGTGTACAATGTTCTTCTGGCTCTGCTCCTTTCGCTCTGCTCCTTTTCGCTCTGCATCAGTTCCTGGAGGTCTTTCCAATTCACCTGGAACTCCTCCAGTTTATTATTCCTTTGAGCACAATAGTATTCCATCACCAGCATATACCACAATTTGTTCAGCCATTCCCCAATTGAAGGACATAATTCTTAGGGTCTTTTTAAGCTACTCATCACCTCCCCCTGTCCTCTCCCTCCCAAATGTTCCTTCCCTCTCCACCAGTCCTTTTGTTACCCTTCTACTTCTCTATAGGGCACAAATCAATTCTCTGCCACAATGGATTTGATTGTTCTTCCCTCTTTAAGTTAATTTCAATGCATTTAAGTATTAATTATTTCCTCTCTCCAACCTCTTTACCCTTCCAGTGTATTGATCTTCTCCCCTGTTCATCCCATGTGCTTCTTTATGGAATATACATTTACTCCATTTTTTTTCTGTTTTCCCATTTTTCTTAATAACTCCTTTCCCCCCTCTAGTTTTATATATATTTATACATATATATGTCACTGTTCCCTGTAAATAAACTTCTTCTAGTTACCCTGTTGATAACAATTTTTAATATTTACCAATATCTTGTTTTCTTCTAGGGATACAAATTGAATGAACTTATTGGGTCCCTTAAAGAAAATATATTTTTTTCTCTCCCCCCCCCCTTAATTACCTTGTGGTGATACTTTTGAGTTCTCTTTGGGTTCTCTCTGTTTAAGCCTGGTTTTTTCTTTATGAATGCTTGGAAGTCTTCAATTTTCTTGAATGTCCACACTTTCCCCTGCAAAAATATAGTCAGTTTTGCTGGATAGTTGATTCTTGGTTGTAGACCCAGTTCTCTTGCTTTCCGGAATATTGTATTCCATGCATTCTGGTCATTCAATGTAGATGCAGCCAGATCCTGTGCTATTATCCTAACTATGGTTCCTTGGTATCTGAATGACTTCTTAGCAGCTTGCAATATTTTTTCTTTGGTCTGGTAGTTTTTGAATTTGGCTGTAATATTCCTGGAAGTTGTCAGTTGTGGATTAAATGTAGGAGGTGATCTGTGGATTCTTTCAATTTCTACTTTTCCTTCTTATTCAAGAATGCCAGGGCTGTTTTCTTGGATAATTTCCTGTAGGATGATGTCCAAACTTTTCCTTTTGTCATGATGTTTCAGTAGACCAATAATTCTTAAATTGTCTCTTTGAGATCTGTTCGCCAGATCTTTGGTTGTATCAATGAGATGATTCATATTCTCCTCAAATTTTTCATTTTTTATTTTTTATATATTCTTGCTGCCTTGTGAAGTCATTTGCTTCTAGTTTGCCACCATCTTCCCAGAATCTTCAGTTAATGATTTTTTGTTTATTGACTGATTTGTCAAGTTCATCACCCAGAGATAAATTTAAATGCAATAATCTTTCCAGTACACCTTCTGACCCTCTCATATTGTGGTATTCACAACTTTCTCTTCTTACCTCAAGTCACTAAAGCACCCTCATGAAAGAACTTTGTCTTAAATTTTGCTGAGAAATTGATATTCTCTTTGCCTTTTTTTAAATGAAAAAGAAGAGGTGCAAGGCCAAGCCCCCTTTTTATTCCCTTGATTCTTTCCCTATCTTGTTTGTACATAGTCATTTGCATGATGTCTCCTCTGTTACACTGAAAGCTGAGAGTAAGGATTGTTTTTTGCCTTTCTTTATATCTTCAGTACTTATACAACACAGTGTCTGGCACATAGTAGGTGTTTAATAAATGTTACTAGACAGTCTGCCTGACTGACTAGTGTTTGAGACTAGAGACTATGGCCCACACTACTTCCTCTAGAAAATGACACTTCAACCATTCTCTTTCTATACTAAAATTTTAATTTATCTACTAATTCCTTCCCAGTTGCTAAATAAATGTGAATTTCCTTTAAACATTTTTTATTTGACTTTGCTTATCCTCTTAAAGCTATCTTTTCATATGAGTTGTATCTTTCTCAAAGACATTAAAGACATTATCTCAGCTTGTTTCTACTTCCTTACAATCCATTCACTCCAGAATGCCTTTTGAACTGAGTGATTGAATACATTTCAATTCCACAAATTGAATAAATCCATTTTTTCTAAAATTACTAATGTTCTTTTAAATTCTGAATTCAATGGCTGCTTCCTCGGGTCATGCTCTTCTTGATCTCTTTGTAATGCTTCTTACTATTGACCACCCTTTTCCCAGGGTGGTCAGGACATTGCTCTCTCATATTCCTTTGCATATTCCTCTAACCACTTCTTAGTCTCTATTGCTGGATCATCATCTATCTCCCACTTCTGAACTGTAAATGTTCCTTAAGACACTGCCTGGGCACCTCTTTTTTTTTTTTTGCATGCTTTCCCTTCTTAGTGAGCTTATCAGAACCCAAGGGCTTAATTATCATCTCTAGACAGACAACTCCTGCATCTACATATTTAAACTTCATCTTTCTCCAGAGTTCCAATCCTGAATTTCCAATTAACTTCTTGACATCTACTCCTGGATGATCTATATGCACATCAAAATCAACACTTCCAAAACAGAACTCATTATGTCCCCCCTCCAAATCCACCCTCTTCTTTCTAATCTCAATCCAATAATCAGTTCAACTCTACATTGTCCCTGGCTCTCAAATTCCTTGCCCCTTTTCTATAAATGCTCAACCCCAACCTGTCTGTCTCCTCTTTTTCTACTAATGAGCTGCTGAACAAAGCTGACTGGATCCACTACAAATTTATGTCATCTAATCTCAACTAGGTCCTCACCTCAGAAGAAAATCCTGTTACTACTACCTAATTATCCTCCCTATTACCTCCAGGATAAAATGTAAAATGCTCTGTTTGGCTTTTAAAGACCTTCATACCCTGGCCCTTTCCTACTTTTCCAGCTTTCGAACCTTACTCCCTCCCTCCATCTATTCTGAGATCCAGTGATACCAGTCTCCTTGCTCTTATTTGCAAATCCATGAGACTCATAGCATTTTCTTTGGCTGCCTCCCATGCCTAAAATGGTCTTCCTCCTCATCTCTGCCCGCTGGACTCCCCAGCTTCCTTCCGGTTTCAGCTAAAATTCCACCTTCTGAAAGAAGCCTTTCTCATTCCTCCTGAATCTGATTGCTTTCCCTTTGACACTATTTCCAATTTATCCTGTATCTATCTTGTTTCTATATAGTTGTTTTTATGTTGTCTCTTCCACTAGGCTTGTCAGCTCCTCAAAAGTAGAGAGTGGTTTTTGTCTTTCCTTGTATCCCTAGTGCTTAGCACAATGCCTGTTACATAGTTGGTGTTTCATTAATGCTATTTGACCTAATTGATTTTCTCTCTCACTCACCAGAGACTCTTTTAAACCTCTTTTCAAGCCTGTCTACCTTGGTGCTCTCAACTGAGAGCCTTGCCTCATACTTTACTGAGAAAAATGGAGAGCATTTTGAAATTCATAGAAAAATTGAAGTTGCCTCTCATATTTCAATATAGCTCTCATTTCTGCACCTTTCTACTAGTGGCTACTTCCTGTGCATGGAAAGCACTTCTACTTCAATTCTTAGAATCCCTAATTTTCTTCAAGATTTGGCTCAAGAGAAACTGACTACCTCAGTGGTATCAAACTCAAATAGAAACCAGGCCATTAATCCACACATGAGGATCCTTTTAGGCTGCAAATTATTTAATTGCATTATTTATATATCTATACAATCCTTTTGTATTACTTTTGGGGGTAAGGGGTGATGTTAAATGAATGTTTCCTAATTACATTTTAACCTGGGCTATATTGCAGCCTAAGTTGTTTGACCACTAGCTTACATGAAATTTCTCTAGGTCCCCTCAAACTTATTGTGTTCTTCTTCAATCTTTTTTTAAAACTCCATATTTGTTTTGTATAACATTTTGTGTATAAGAATATATAAGCATACACATATCTATACATGCAAACATATATATATATACATATGTATAAAAATATGTTTAAAGTCCTGTTAGCTTACTAAGATAGTGGCTTTAACCTTTGTTTTCTTTATCCTCAGTGCCTAGCACAAAGTGCTTAATAAATGCTTCCTGACTGATTAATAGATTGATTGGTAAGACCTTTCCTCCACTTCATCTTGTTTCCTTCCAAGATTTCACCAGGATCTCTTTAACTCCCTTAATATCCTTCTCAATTCCCTTTGTATTTCCCTCTCCTGCCTGGATGTTGATTTCTCCTCTATCCCTGTCCTGGCAAGAGGTACTGCAGAAAGCCTACTCCATCATTTCCAATGTGGACCTGTATCCCTCTAAGCTACTAGTTAAGTTGAAGGGGATAAAGACTTTCATATCACCTTGATGAGAAGGGGGTTACCAAATGGAATTTTAATAAGATGGAAGACTCCCTTCCCAGGCTTTAACAATTGCCCTAATGCTGGGCTCTTCACACCTCTAAGGATTGTCATCTGTCTTGATGATGCATTTTAAGAATCCCTAAGTCTTATTGTCAATTAAGTTGCTGCACATTAAGAATCAGAGGGCATTTCCAAACCTCCTGTAGCCAAAACCTCCTATCTATGTAGCTTCCCCAATGAGAATGTGAGCTTCCTGAGAACAGGGACCATTTTTCCTGTTTGTATATGCAGGACTCAGCACTGTTCTTGGTGTATAGTAAGGGCTTGATAAATGCTTTTTCATTCTTTCATTCAGGAACCACTATTCCTCTAGTTACCTAATGTGCAAATTAGGCATCATCTTTGATTCTTCTTTCTCTTTTATAAATGATATCTGATGATTTACCATGTCTCATCAGTTCCATCAATTTCCACAATATCTCTTATATCCATCAACTCTCCACTCACCCATCCATTGCCCTAATTCAGGTCTTCATTCTCTGTCTCTCTGTCTCTCTGTCTCTCTGTCTCTCTGTCTCTCTCTCTGTCTCTCTCTATCTCTCTCTGTCTCTGTCTCTCTGTCTCTGTCTATCTCTGTCTCTCTGTCTCTCTCTGTCTCTCTCTCTCTCTGTCTCTCTCTGTCTCTCTCTCTCTCTGTCTCTCTCTCTCTCTGTCTCTCTCTGTCTCTCTCTGTCTCTCTCTGTCTCTCTCTCTTATCTCCTATTTTAATATCAGTTCTAAGGCAGAGGAAACACAAAAGGATAGGCAACTGGGGTTAAGTAACTTGCCCAGGGTCATATAGCTAAGAAGTTACTTGAGGTCACATTTGAACCTAGGACTTCCTATCTACAGGTCTGGCCCTCTATTCAGTGTGCTACTTAGCTGCCCTGTCATTATCTCTTGGGTGGACTATAGCTTGGGTATATACTTGGGTAGACATAGCCCTCCTAATTAGTTTGTCATTTGTAGTCTCTTCCTCTGTCCAATACAAATAAAAAAGAGATTATTCCTAAAGCACTTGTTTGACTATGGTTATTATCCTTACCAAGAAGTTTCAGTGAGTCCCACTGCCTCTAGGATAAAAGGCAAATGTCTCTGTCTGGCAATACAATTTTTACAACCTGCTTCCAACTTGTCTTTCGATACTGATTTCACATTGTTATTCTAATCACATTAAGTTCCAATTGGCCTGCTTAATATATTCCTCAATTTCTAGGCTTTGTACTTTTGCATAACCTACTCCCTACTTATATTCTTGGTTCCTTCCCTTGAGAGATCAGGTCAAGTGTTTCTCCATAGACCCTTTCCTGATGGCTTCTGTTATTAACAATTCCTCCAACAAACTCCTCTGCTCCCAAATTACTTTTTATTTATACTTTGTGTACATTTTATAGTTACTTATTTGAATCAATGTTGCTCTCCCCTGTCCCCACTCACACTCAACTAGGAATGTAAACTTCTTGAGAAAAAGGCCATTTTCTTTTTCTTCTTTGGAATCATCACAACACCCTGAATAATTCCTGGAACACATAAGGTGCTTGATAATTGTTTGTCAAATTGAACTGAAATGGAAGAGGACTTTGCCTAGGAGATATTCCATTCAAATGAAACATTGCATGACAGATACTTAGACCTTTTCCCCAATCACATTGATTTAAAAGGTTTCTGACTAATTTACTTACATTGCTCCATTTGTGTAGACTGTATCACTTCCCTCCACATACTGCACCTGAGCTGGATAGACATGTTGTACCTGCTGCACAGTCTGTACTTGCTGTACCTGAAAAATAAATATGAGGAGCACTGTGAAATGTGAATAGGTATGTATAGCAGTAGATCCGTTCTAATGGTTGATATAAAATGCAGTCATGTTATTAAAAAAAGAAATCGCCAAATATATAGTAATTTAAATTTAAATTCTAGTTAATCCTGGATGAAACAGTATTTAAATTAAGACATATGAATTCTGTTACACATTTGCACACACTTTAAAAATGTTTGAGTTCATAATTCTGAAAGGTTCATGTTAGTGATTTCGATTGAATGCAGTTCTTTTAAGATGCTCATTATCACTACAACAAGCTAAAAAACCTCAATACTTCATGTGTACATTTAAAGCTATGTCATACATATGTACTATTAAAAATCACTTAGGAAAAAAGGATTCTTGCCAGTATAACTAACTAGTAAATAATACACGAGGCTTTATTTTAACACTTGTGTTCAAGCCTGCTAATCAGTATTGACATGGAAAGGAAACCACACAGAATGGTCATACAAACCCATAATGATCTTAAATTATTGATTTTTATAAATTAGAGTATGTCATTTTTTGACAGTTGACCATGAAGTGCACACAGATAACCACAGCCCAATCCAGGCTGCCTTGACTACAATCTCCAAGGGCAGTGGGTAAAGGAGAAAGGAATTTACTTGGTCACCATCTGAACTGTGAGCACTGTAAGTTATATTAGGAGAGATAGTTTGATGAAAAATAGCATTAAACTCATATAGTTATGTGAAGTAAGAAGTAAAATGCTCTAACAATTCTCTAGCCCCAGTTAGGCTGCTTAAACTATGCAAATCAACTTAATTAGCATAAGTACCCAATGGTTTTGGCAAAGTTGAAAAAAATTGAAGGTTGTACAGATTATCATTAAACCAACGACTTCTACACTTCACTGAAAGTATTAATGAACCTTACATGAAGCACTTCTCTCAAAATAAAAGAGTACTAGGTTTTTAAATAACAAAAACATTTTTGTACAAATGAAATAAACCAATGAAAGACTTTTTTGATATAAATCTCTTGCTATAATCAGAAAATTGTTGTAGGTTGCATAAAGAAATCGGGCAAGATCAGACAATGGGTTCATTCTTTGACTTTACATTTTCTGAAAATAAGTTTGTTGAAAGACATCCTTTGAGATTACTGTATTTTCTCTCCCATGTCAAATAGTTTTCATGATCAATTAACAATTTTCAGTGAGATCTAATATGCTCTATACTTCACAGTGACACTTCCTCCACCAGGACTGACCACCTATCATTCTGTGTGACTTTTTTTCTGTGTCCTTTCAAAAATCTTTTATAAAAGATGTATTTCATGTTCTGAAGATTGTCTTATTTCTTCAAACAGTTATCTTTAAAGATATTGGAAGCTTGTGAACCTGATTACACAACCATTAACATTTGAAGATAATGTGTAACTAATATCTATGCAACCTTTT
Organism: Gracilinanus agilis; assembly: GCF_016433145.1. Classification (NCBI taxonomy): domain Eukaryota; kingdom Metazoa; phylum Chordata; class Mammalia; order Didelphimorphia; family Didelphidae; genus Gracilinanus; species Gracilinanus agilis. The sequence continues at coordinate 127,476,545 of NC_058130.1, read as the reverse complement.
CTACAACATAAGGATTTTTTCTTAACATAGAATTTTTTTTTAATTTTTAAACGCTTAACTTCTGTGTATTAGTTCCTTGGTGGAAGAGTGGTAAGGGTAGGCAATGAGGGTCAAGTGACTTGCCCAGGGTTGTCACATAGCTGGGAAGTGTCTGAGGCCAGATTTGAACCTAGGACCTCCTGTCTCTAGGCCTGGCTCTCAATCCACTGAGCTACCCAGCTGCCCCCCTTCTTAACATAGATTATTAAAGAAATATGCTTTAGCTATAAAATGAAATTCTGAAAAAATAACACTAATGAAAGAATTAGCTGAATGGAAAAAGAAGCATAAAGTTTAAAAGAGAAAAATTATTTTAAAATAAGAATTGGGCAACTGGAAGATAATGACTGGATTGGGTTGTCAAGAAACAATAAAACAAAGTCAAAAAGGATAAAAATATAAGAAATGTGAAATAACTTATCAGAAAAATAACTGACTTGGAAAGCATATTTAAGAATTATTGTATTAACCATGATCAAAGAAAGAACATAAATATTACACTTAAAGAAATTATCAAGAAAAAATTCACCAATATCCTAAAACCATATGGGTAAAACAGAAATGAAAGAATCCACTCATCACCATTTGAAAGAGATCCTAAAATGAAAACTTCCAGGAATTTTATAGCCAAATTCCAGAGCTCCTGGTCAAGAAGAAAATACTTCTAACAAACAGAAAGAAACAAGGAGCTACAGGATCACAAAAGATTTAGCAGTTAACACATTAAAGGAGCAGAGAGCTTAAATATGATATTCCAGAATGTAAAAGAACTGAGATGACAAAAAAGAATAACATCCAGAAAAACTGAGTATAATCCTTAGAGTTGAAGAATTAACATTTAATGACATAAAAGACTTTCAAAGACCAGAGCTGAATAAAAAAATTTGATCTTCATGTTTAAGATTCAAGGGAAGTCAGTATAAAAAAATTAAATACAAAAGGGGACTCACAAGGGGCTCAATAAAATTGTTTATTTTTACATATGGGAAGATGACACATGCAACTTCTAAGAACTTTATCATTATTAGAACAGTTAGAAGGATTCTACAGAGAAAGAAGAGGCAAGAGGGAGTTAATTATTTTGAGATGAGGTTAAAAAAAACCTAGGCACAAAAGGGGGATGATTTGGGAGAAAGAGGAAGGAAGAAGAAGAATAGGGGAAAATATTTGACATAAAAGACGCACACAAGGAAGAGCTTTTAAAATAGAGGGCGAAATGGTGGATTGTGATGGCAGGCAGTGTTTAAACTTCACTCACATCTAAATTGCTTCAAGGAAGAAAATATGTATAGGTCTTCAACTGGTGATACTCAATAGAGAAGTATGAGGGGGAAAGAATAAAGGGAAGGGGAGGATGATAAAAGGAATAGCAGATAAAAAGTTGTAGTCAGAGGCAAAACAGACTTTAAATGAGGGACAGAATAAAAAGAGAAAGAAAAAATAAACAAAAGAAATTAGGATGGAAGAAAATGCACAAATATTAATCATAATTGTGAATGTGAATGAGATGAATTCACCTAAGAAATGGATTAGAAACCATAATCTAAAAGGTGTTGTTTACAAGAAATATACTTGGAACAAAGAGACATATATAGAGTTGAAATAAGGGGCTGGAGCAGAATCTGTTTGGCTTTAGCTAAAGTAAAAAAGGCAGGCATAGCATCCAAATTCTTGAAGGAAAAACTAAATGAATTACAAGGAGGAAATAGACATAATACTATACTACTGGGGGACATTAATTTTCCCATCTCAGAGTTAAATAAATCTGACAATAAAATAAATGAGAGAAAGAAATTATGAATAAAATATTAGAAAAAATAGACATGATAGTCCCCTGGAGGAAACCATATGGGACTAGCAAGAAGTAAACCCTTTTCTCATCTGAACATGGTACCTTCACAAAAGGCCAAAAAAAAACTTATCAGGCCGTATAAAACACCACAAATGCAGAAAAAAAAACAGAAATAGTATCCCTTTCATACTGTAATAATATAAAAGTTACATAAAATAAAGGACCATGAAAATACAGATACAAAATTAATTGCAAACTAAAAATATCCAACACTAAAGAATCAAAGAACAAATCATAGATATGATAAAAAATTTAAGAGTGTGATAATGAGACAACATTTTAAAATTTGTGGGAATTGTAATGGGGAGATTAAGCAGTAGCACCCAGGCTGTGTCTAAAGACCTGAGGCTTCCATAATGGAATGAAGCTGGGATTTTATGAATGAACTGGTGGTGGGAGTAGGCAGTTCTGAGTGGTTCAGCACTGCCTTGTAACTTCTTTCAGTCCATAGCCAATGGCTATATATACCCCCTCACGGAATGTTCAGAACCCTCTGACCACAGCCAATGGCTATACCCCCTCACGGAATGTTCAGAACCCTCTGGCTTCCAGTTTGTCTCCAACCTTCATAGAGCTGACTTCCTGTCTACCTAACTTAGCTCCCCTCTGTTACTGGTGCCAGCTGAAAAAGGGTGATACTGGGAATGGGAAATAAATAATAAACTGAGGACACACTCACTCCTCACAAGGGAAGGACAGACAGGGGAACAAAGGTAAACCAAATGGGGATGTGAGTTTCAGGAATGTCAGTTGACTTGTAACTGACAAACTGCCAACCAGGGAAAAACCAATGTAGTGCGTTCTTATAACTAAGAGGAGACAGGAAGTGCTAACAAAATTGTGTTTAATGGTAATGACTGAGGGAAGTAGGGAGAAGGGTGTTTCTATGCTAACAGACTAACCTAAAAGTTAACTACACTAAAGTTTTAACTAACTGAGCTATTCACTATCTACACTAAGAGGGCTGAAGAGGGTTTCTCATAGTACAAGTTCAGAGATGCTCTAAGCTGGTCACAGATGTAATAGGAACAAGCAAGTTCAAAAGCAGCCAGTTAATCCAAAACAGACTCCAGGGAGTAAGGTAGATTGGCCTGTTGTCCACCAACAGATAACCCAGTTCTATCCTCAACCCAGGTCACGATGTTTTCTTGCAGAATCTCCTTCTCATTGCTTTCCCACACTGACAGCTCCTTGGGTATATGGCAAAACCTGGACTACACAGCCAACAGACCTCCTTTCCTCCAGCTTGGTCAAACTCCCACTCTTTCCAAAATCACAGCTTCATTCCATTATGGAAGCCTCAGGTCTTTAGACACAGCCTGGGTGCTACTGCTTAATCTCCCCATTATAGAGTGCAAGTAAATGCAGTACTTAGGAGAACGTTTAGAGCTATATTGCATACATCAATAAAAGAGACAAGAGCAGATGGAATTTTACATGCAACTAAAAAATCTACAAAAAGAACAAATTTTAAATCACCAATTAAACTTCAAAATGGAAATTCTGAAAATCAAAAGAAAGATTAACTAAACTAAAGTAAGCAATACAAAATCATTGAACTAAGAAACAAAATTAGTAGCTAGTTACATAAATTCTAAACAACTGGAGAAATATTAGTTGCTCATGGGTAGGCTGAGCCAAGTTAATTCACTTATTCAGTGCCAGACCAACAAAACTACCAAAGAATTATTTTATAGAGGAAGTAAAAATCACGACAAAATTCACCTAGAAGAATAAATAATCAATAATATTAAGGGAATTAATGAAAAACATATTAAGGAAGGTGCCCTAGCAGTTCCAGATTTCAAACTATATTACAAAATATCAAAATAATTCAGTAGTGGATAAGAAATGGAATAGTAGGGTCAGTATTATAGATTATGTACATACATAATACATAGTAATGAACAACCATAGGAATTTAGTGGCTGATGAACTCGAGAGCCAAGCTTTTGGGACAAGAACTTCCTATCTGACAAAAATTGCTGGGAAAATTAGAAATCAATTTGGTAAAACCTAGGCATAAACCAATATCTCACAATATACCCAAGTTAAGGGCAAAATGGATAGATGATCTGGTTATAAAGGGTCATATTTTAAGTAAATTAGGGGAGTATGGAAAAATGTACCTGTCAGAACAACAGAAAAGGGAAGAGTTTATGATCAAGTAGGAGACAGAGAAAATGATGGGTAGTAAAATAAACCTGTATTACATGAAATTAAAATGCTTTCGCAGAAACAAAACTAATGTCGCCAAAGTTAGAAGGAAAGAAGAAAACTGGGAGAAAAATTTTTACAGCAAGTTTCTCTGATAAACATCTAATTTTTCAAATGTACAGGGAACTAAGCAAATTTTATAAAAATAAGAGCTATTCTCTAGTGAAAAAATGAGCAAAGGATATACCAACCAGGTAATCTTCAGAAGAAATCAAAACTAACAATAGTCACAAGAAATCATGTTTTAAATCACTATTGGTTACATAAATAAATACAAATTAAAATAACTCATAGATACCACTTCACATTTTTCAGATTGGTTAATATGATTTATCACTTATTTATTTTTATTTGGGTATATGTTTTGGGGTTTTGCTTTTACAAGGTTATTCACTTACAATAATGAATAATATATAAATATGTTTTGCATGATAATACATTTAATAACCAAGAATAAATTCCTTGTCAGCTCCAAGAGGGGTGGAGAGAAAAAGAAAGGGAGACAATATGTACCATATAACTTCAGAAAACTTATGTGGAAATGTGTTATTAAAATAAAAAATCCAAATAAAAAAAGAATGAATACAAAGTAGTTTAGGGAGGAAGGTGGCAACTGAGTTGAGTTGTAAAGGAAATGAAAGATTTCAAATAGGCAGAGGTGACGAAATATTCTTAGCTTGGGGATAGCCAGTATGAAGTCTCAAGAGATGGGATATGGAGAATCATGTGAAAGGAACAACAAATCAATTAGGATGGATGGACTGTAGAATAGAATGTGTAAGATTTTAAAGGACTTTAAATGTGGGAGAAGTTGTCTTAGAAGTACGTAGGAAATTTTAGAAAAAGAAATCAAATGAGCATAAAATGAACTTCCTAAGAAAAAAGCATCAGGACCAGATGGATTTACAAGTGAATTCTACCAAACATTTAAGGCCCAACTAATTCCAATATTAAACGAATTATTTGAAAGAAGAAGCAGAGAAGGAGTTTTAACAAATTCCTTTGTGAAACAAATAAGGTACTGAAACCTAAACAAGGAAAATAGCAAAAACAGAGAAAATTATTGACCAATCTCATTAATGAATATGGATGCAAAATTCCTAAATGAAATAGTAGCTAGGAGACTACAATAGTATGTCACAAAGACAATACATTGCGACCAAACAGGATTTATACCAGGAATGCAGGGATGTTTTAAAATAAGGAAAACTATCAACATATAATATCAATAACAAAAGTAATAAAAACCATATGATAGATGTAGAAAAAGCCTTGGACAAAAAACACTCATTCCTATTAAAATCACTGGAAAGCAGTTTTTTCTTAAAAATGATGAGAAGCATTTACCTAAAACCATCAGCTAGCATTATCTGTTATAAGGAGAAGCTAGAAGCCTTCCCAATAAGATCAGAAGTGAAACAAGAATGCCCATTATCACCAATAGTATTTAATATAGTATTAGAAATGCTAACAATAACAATGTGAAGAAAAAGAAATTGAAGGAATCAGAATGGGCAAAGAGGTAATAAAACTGTCTGCTGATGACATGACAGCTTATGTAGAAAATGAACTAAAAAGTTAGCTAAAAGTATTATAAGTAATTTTAACAAAATAAGCAGGATATGAAATAAATCCATATAAATCATCGGCATTTTAATATATTACTGACAAAATCCTTACAAGAAGAGATAGAAAGAGATAATCTATTTAGAATAACCATAGATAGAACAAAATACCTGGGAGTATACTTGCCAAAACAATCCCTAGAACTACATGAACACAATGATAAAACACTTTTTATACAAACAAAGTCAGATATAAAGAAATGGAATCATATTAATTGTTCATGGATGGGCAGAGTCAATATAATTAAAATGTCAATCTTACCTAAACAAATCTACTTATTCAATGTTATCCCATTAAATGAACAAAAACTATTTTATTGAGTGAGAAAAAATAGTAACAAAATCTACTTAGAGGAATTAAAGTTTGAGAAACATCAAAGGAATTAATTTTAAAAATGTAAAAGATTGAGGCCCAGCAAGTACCAGATTTTAAATTGTATTATAAAGCAGTAATTATTAAAACTATCTGGTACTGACTAAGAAATAAAAACGTAGACCAGTTGAACAGAACAGACACACAATAAACAGAAGTAAAAGGTTAATATGTTGTTTGATAAAACCATAGATCCAGGATTTGGGGATAGCAAGTTGCTGTTTGGAAAAAATTACCGAAAAACTGAAAACTAGTTTGGCAGAAACTAAGTATAGACCAATATCTTCTATTATTCACTAAGGTAAGATAAAAATGTATGCATGATCTAGATATAAAGAAGATAACCATAAGTTAAGTTAGAAGAACAGGAAACAAGTTACTTATTAGAATTATAAATAGAAGAGAAATTTATGAATCAACAAAAGATGGAAAGTATTGTGAAATGTAAAATGGATACTTTTGAATACTATAAATTGAAAATATTTTATATAAAAATAAATAATGCCAAGATTAGGAGGAAAGGAGAAAATTGGGTGGGGGGGATTTTATAGACAGTCCCTCAGATAGAAGTCTCACATCTAAAATATGTAAAAAATTTGTCAAATTTATTGGAATCATCCCCAGTTGATAAATAGGCAAAAGATATGAATGTACAATTTTCAGATGAAGAAATAAAAGCCATAATGAGAGGAAATGCTCCAGATCACTAGTAATCAGAAAAATGCAAAACAAAACAACTGAGATATTAGCTCACATACATCAGACTGGCTAAAAGACTAAAGATCAAAGTGACAAATGTTGAGAGGATGTGGAAAAATGGGGAAAGTAGAGCTGTGAATTGATCCAAACATTTTGGAGAGCAATTTGGAATTACACTCAGAGAGTAATAAAATCACATATATCCCCTTAGACATAGCAATACCATTTCTGGGTCAGTTTAGCAAGGAGATAAGGGAAATAGGAAAGAAACCTATACTTTCCAAAATATTTTTAGCAGCTCTCTTTGTGATAGCAAAGAATTAGAAATTGAGGGAAGTTCCACCTATTGGGGAATGGCTAAACAAATTGTGGCATGTGATTGTGTGGAATTCTACTGTCCCATAAAAAATAACAAAGAAAAAACTGTTTTTTTTTAAACGTTGAAAGAAACTATATGAGATAATGAACAATGAAATAAGGAGAACCAGGAAAACATTATACACAGCCACAGAACTAATACTAGAAGAATAAACTGAGAATGTTACCTCCAGAAAGTGAACAGAAAGATAAAACATTAAAGATAATGTATATGAACATTGGCCTCCATGATGGTATCCTATGTGATGCAGGGAGGCTGGGGAAGGGTTGGGACACTAGTATACAGGATCTATTATGTAGATATGAGGAGATCTGTGATTTCATTTCTTTAATATCTTCTTTTTTATTTGTGGAAATGCTTGTTTTGTTGGATTTAAAAACATTTGGAATAATAATTTTTTAAACCCTTGTACTTCGGTGTATTGTCTCATAGGTGGAAGAGTGGTAAGGGTGGGCAATGGGGGTTAAGTGTCTTGCCCAGGGTCACACAGCTGGGAAGTGGCTGAGGCCGGGTTTGAACCCAGGACCTCCTGTCTCTAGGCCTGACTCTCACTCCACTGAGCTACCCAGCTGCCCCCAATAATTTTTTAAAAAGAAGTAAATAGGGAGGCACTGGATTTTGTTGAGGTAAGGAATGAAATGGTTAAGACTTAAGCATTTGTAAATAATACTTTAGAAGCTAAATAGAGGATGTAATGTAGTAGGGGGCCAGGGAGACCAAATAGGAAAATACTACAAAAAGTCCAAGTAAGAGATCCTAAAGATCTTAAACAGAATAGTGTCTAAATGAATATAGAGAAGGTGACATATAGAGGACATGATGAAGAGACAGAATCAACAATATTTGGCAATGGTTTCAATGTGTGAGGGAAATGATTATGAAGTATAGAGGATGATCCAAAAGTTGTAAGTGGAAGAATAATAGTATCCTCAATAGAAATGGGGAAATTCAGTTTGAGGAAAAAGACAATGAGTTCTGTTTTGGACATATTAAATTTGAGATGCCTCTAAGATATCCAAATGAAAATATAAAATAGACAGTTATAGTGATATGACATTCTGGAAAAAGATCAGAACCAAACAAATAGAGCTGGAATTCATCTTTAATGAGATAATAACAAAATCGCTAGTAGCTGAGGAGATAAAAAAAATGAGAAAGTACCAAGGGAGAAGAGAGGAGGGCCAAAATAGGTGTTAAAGAACACCTATAGTTAGGGGGATAACATGAATAATGGCTCAGCAAAGGAGAATGATAAGGAGTGACAAGTAGAAGGAAAACTAATAGAAAGACACTGTCATTAAAAGTCAGAGAGTGAAGAAGATAGGGTAGTCAGCAATGCCAAATACTTCAGAGAAGACAAGAAGGATGAGAATTTGAGAAGAGGCCATTAGATATGAGATTTAAGAGATAATTGCTAACTTTGGAGAGCAGTTTCATTCAAATGATGATATTGGAAGCCATATTGTGGAGGGCTTAGAAGAGAGGAAGACAGGAAACAGAGACAATGGGTATAAATGGGTTTTTCAAAGAATTTGGCTGAGAAAAGGAGGAGAAATCAAAGACAACAGATAATACTTCCCTAAGGAATTGAACCAAATATTCTAATTCCTGTGAAAATCTCCAAGGCATATTTTCCAGGTGTTCGTTGAAATTATGCTAGATAGTTGCTTGCTAAAAGAAAAGAATTAAAAGAAATGCTGACAAGATCACCAATTTGTAGTTCTGTCCTTCAAGTAGTAAAGTCTTGAGCTCTAAGGCATATATGAGATAATTTTTGAAATATACTTAAGAAAAGGCAGCATAATCTGCCAGGTCAAGAATTACAATGGGAACAACACAAGAAATTTAAAGTACAGTTCCAGCTTCACCAATTTAGACTAACTGGTGGGAAAGGGGGAAAAGGGGAACATGATGTTTCTAAATTGGTGACAAACCTCAGTTAAAGAAATGTTTTCTAAACAAATGTAGTTTTATTGTTATCAAGCACATATAACCTTGGTATGATTTAAAATAAGGAACTAGAAAATTAAAAAATGTTACCTAATACAGTTTCTTTGGAAGGAGGAAGAGCATATTGGATAATTTGGTAGTAGTGGACATTCGGTATTAGGTGTATAGGTTAAGGGGAAAGCAGGCTTTTGAAAAGTATGTCCTTAATTAAGAGACAGAGAGACCAAGAAAGAAAGGGGGGGAGAGAGAGAGAAAGAGAGAGAAAGAGTGAGAGAGAGAGAAATAAAAGGAAGAAGAGATGTGTGATATGTCTTCCCAAAATGACTTAGTTCCCTGAAAGCAGAGAATAATTCTTATTTTGTATCCCCCTCCAAGTTCCTGGCAAATGCATGAGCATGAAGTCGCTCAACAAGTACTTACTGAATGAACTAATTACAGCTTACAGTTGTAAACAAATAAAATAATTTTTTTTTAAACAGAGAGCAAGAGAGAAGTCGTCTAAAGTGTTTATTATGCCCAGAGTGACTCTGGGTTTTATATCTGACAATAAACTGAAGTCATTTTCCAAAATTACATGTGTTGATTTTACTAGAAATCAAGTTTCATATGTGTTTTTATGCATCCACAAAGGCCAGTGGTGTAATTATAAAACGACATTGAATTTTATTTCATCTGTACTTGCAAGTAAGTCATTTTGTTATGATTCAGAGTTGTTCATATATCATTAACTAATGTTCTAGTGTTAATTATTCTTTGCTGCATATATTTCCTAGACAAATATTTACTCCCTCATCTATTATAAAAGTCTTTCAATATTTTACTTATTGTATATTAGCATCATTAAAGTTCAGGATAATATTTCTAAAAGGTATGTGGATACTATAGCACCATATAGTTACTTCACTACACACATTTGAAACCTCACCATTTTAGCAGCTTTATCTCTCCTTTTTAAAGAATCTACTTCCTAAAATTTTATAGGAATTATAGGCTCGAGACTATTCACATTCAATCTCACCCATTTCTTTAGGGAAATAGAATAACATTCTTAGATAAAATGTATAGACAACAACATGGCTAAATAAAATGTATAGCTAATCTCCCAAACTTATTTTAACTATTAATATTAACCTCTCTACCAACCAAACCCTTTTGAAGTGCTGCATACAAATAAGAAAAATGACGTGCTTTCTTCTGTTTTTTTAACCTTTTCTTCTTCCTCTTCTTAGGGAACTTTTTTAAAATGATGAAATAGAAAAGGAAGAAAGCAAGAGAAGTACTAGAGTTATGATTTCCTACTGTCTATGTAATTAGTCAATGAAAAACAGGATTACACATATCAAACTAAAAATCCAACTTGTTCTACTTTCCTTAAGGTCAATCAGCCTATCAAACATACTGTATACTGTCAGGGATAAAGTCTGGCCTTGATAAGGTTCAATTCTATTAGTTATCCATTTCTCTTCATTGTCAAATGAAAAAGGAGAATTCTGTGTCATCAGAAGCATAGTATTCCTGATGATAATTCCTACCTGATAACAAATTAGACATTTGCTTGTGGCCTCACCAATAAATTTATTTTAAAACAGTGGAAGTACTTTCTAATTGTATTCAAAGCTAGTGTTACAAATAATAGTGCTTGTTTTGTGTAAGTTTTAGTAAATTTTTATTATTTATGTAAGGAAAGCATAACAAAACAAATTATATATTACAGTGAAACAACTTAGTTTTGCATAGAAAATTAATATGCTTACAGGACAAATATATTCATGTTATTTTGGATGTTTTTCAAGAGAAAATAACATAACATTTCAAAATAGAAATCTTTTATAGTAAATGAAATCATTAATAAATGTTCAGCTCATTTTTCAGCTAAAAAACAATACTCTTCTTTGTGAAGATTTCTTTATTATGTAAAAACTTTGTATCTTTCTGGTATTATAGAATATTCTCACTAGCTATTTGGATGATACCCAAGTTGTTTTTTTTTTAACTGCATTAATGAAAATTTTCTAATACTGTATTTGAGGATTTTAATGACCAAAAAGAGTTATAAGGGCTATTTAAATTCATTAGAAACATCGCTATATCTTAGATTTAGAGATAGTAGGGATTTTAGAGACATAATCCAAACACTTCACTTTAGAGCTGGGGAACCTGAAGGTCCGCAAGATAAATTCATTTTTAGCATTAGATCAAAATTTTGGTCTTAATACATTGGTAACTCTTCAAGAGACAACCTATATAAAAGTAGACATAGAGATCCAAGTCTTATCTGACTGATCTCATAGGTGTTAACACCATGAGACTGTATTTTGAGGATATTCTCAATGCAAGAAGAGGGCAGGCAACATCATTTATGCCCTCCTGCTTTGCAGTATTTAAAGATTTTATCATCATCATCTTTCTTTTCCCCGTTTCTCCTTGTCCCATATACACTCAAGAATTTTCATCCCATTATTGTCATTACTTTTACTATCCAAACACCAGAATCTTAAGGTACTGGGGAAGTTAAAAGTTCCTCCTTTTCCCTAAAATACTGTATAACAGTTTTCAGTAAAACATTCCATTTTGTAGAAGTATAGAATAACTACCAGCAAAGACTTAATATAAATATTAGCAAGTATTTTAAAGTAACTAATTGCTTTATACGAGCTTGTGTTTTAAAATTTTTATAGAATAAGAATAATCATATTAAGGAATTTTTGAATATTGTCTTTATTTTACATGAAATAATTTGAAGAAATCAGAATCAATTAATTCACAATGACTGTGACTGCATTAAGGAAAAAATTTAACAAAAACATGAGAATGATTGGGCAAAAGGAAAATTAAAAGGCATAGAGGAAATAACTAATAAGTTAAGACCTTTTTACACTTCAAAATTCCCTTCTTCAAATATAAAGTATTTGTGTTTTTTAAGCGGAAATAACTAATGTTTAGAATACTTGTATTAATGTGTGAAATAATAATTTTAAATTACCCATCTGGCTAGGAGAAAGTATTCTATTTTTTTTTTTTGCTCTTTATCCTGCACTAAAAATATAATGTGTTGTAAAATACAGTACACCTTTTAATTGCTTCTTTCTTTAATACAAAGGAATGGAAATATTCCTGCTTTGATACCAATTCAGAGGAATAAAAAGAGATTTGTGGTTGAACTGGAAACAGTTAAAGTATCAAAAAAAAAAGACATTCTGAAAATAATTAAATTTAGGGACTTGAGTGAGGAGACTTAGAAGAAGTCCAAATAAAAGCAACTTTGAGTAGCTGAGATGGAAGATTACTGAATCATTTTAAAGAGAATTGTGAGAGCAAGAAATTAAGTTTGGAGATGGAAACTACAGAAAAACTATACTGGAAAGGAAAAGTTAGACTCAAAAGGGTTGACAATGATGAGGTATTGATGACAGCAGATGAGTTACGAAAACAGCTTTGGAAGGTTCCGGGTTAAGATGGCGGCAGAGTAAGAAGCAGCTCTTAACCTCTCCTGACTGAAACACACAAAACTCCTCAAGGGGACATAAAAACAAGTCCAGACGAACGGAGGAACCCCACAACAGGGCACAGCGTGGAAGGTATGTGGAATTGAGACATTTCCAGGCTATAAAGGGCTCTCACTAAATCACGGGCTGAGCAACCGCCCCACCCCCACCCCCTCCACACACAAGATCTAAAGCTCTGAAGCCAGCTAAAAAGAAATAGAGCAAGTTTGGGGCACCCATCGAGTCATTGGCAGCTCTGGGGCCTGTTCCTGAGAGCAGCAAGATTTAAGACCCCAGTAAGCCAAAGAACGCAAGAGAAATCTGAGCGCCGGAGCAGAGACCGGACGCTGGGCGCAGAGCGCAGGCTGAGCAGAGTACAGGCATGGGAAGAGGTGGGGGTGGAGGCAGACATAGCCAGGAACTAAAGCTCTGAAAACCTGAGTGGGAAACAAGTGCAGACGGGTATACGACTGTGGAAGCAGCGCCCTGAGACTTGTAAAGGAACCTCCTGCAGAGGATCAAGCAAGGGGATCCACCAGGGGGCTTGACCGCGGACAGACACTGAGCACGAGGATAAACCTGAGAAGCTGCTGGGCTAATGATGGCTACCCAGACTCAGGAAATTCAGAAGAGAAAGAATAACAAGAAAAAGAAGCCTTTAACACTCGACAACTTTTACACAGAGAAAATCCAGACAACCAAGCAAACAGAGGAGGAGAACAAACAAGCATCCGAACCCTCCTCAAATAAGGAAAACTCCTCACAAGCTATGGAAGAGTTCAAAACTGAGATTTTGAGGAAAATGGAAGAAATCTGGCAAGAAAATAACTGTTTAAAAGGTAAAATCTTGCAATTGAACACCAGAAATGACCAGATTGAAAAGGAATACCAGAAGATTATGGCCGAAAACCAGAAGATTATGGCCGAAAACAAGAAGATCATGGCCGAAAACCAGAAGATCATGGCCGAAAACCAGAAGATTATGGCCGAAAACCGAAAGATTATAGCGGAAAATCAATCCCTAAAGGCTAGAATTGAGCAATTGGAAGGCAATGATCTCTCAAGACAACAAGAACAAATAAAACAAAGTCAAAAGACTGAAAAAATAAAAGGAAACATGAAATATCTCAATGAGAGAGTGACAGACCAAGAAAACCGGTCTAGAAGAGACAATTTGAGAATAATTGGTCTTCCAGAAAAACCAGAAATTAATAGAAACCTGGACTCCGTACTAAAAGAAATTATTCAGCAAAATTGCCCTGAAATCCTACAACAAGAGAGCAATATAGACATCGAAAGGATTCATGGAACACCCACTACATTCGACCCAAAGAAGAAATCGGTTAGAAATATTATTGCCAAATTCAAAAGCTTTCAAGCAAAAGAAAAAATCTTACAGGAAGCCAGAAAGAGACAATTCAAATATCAAGGAGCACCAATCAGGATCACACAGGATCTGGCAGCCTCCACACTAAAAGACCGTAAGGCTTGGCATACAATATTCAGAAAGGCAAGAGAGCTGGGCCTGCAACCATGGATCAACTACCCATCAAAATTGACTATATATTTCCAGGGGAAAGTATGGGCATTCAACAAAATTGAAGAATTCCAGGTATTTGCACAGAAAAGACCAGGGCTAAATGGAAAGTTTGATATCGAACCACAAAAATCAAGAGAAACCTGAAAAGGTAAATAAGATACAGAGGGAAAAGAAAGAAAACTTATAATTTTTAAATTTGCCTTTTTAAGGGCCTCAGTGAGATCTAATTATCTGTATTCCTATGTAGAGAAATGTTATGTATAATTCTCTGTAGTGAACTCTATTCACTATTATAATATTCACTATTATAGTAATCAGAAGAATAATTCACAGGGTGAGGGTGGAACACAAAATAATCTAAGATGGCGTGGGGGATGGGAAAGAGGGGGTAAATAGCAGGGGACACCAAGAGAAACTTGAGTGAATAAGAAAATAGAATATTCTATTACACACAAAGAGGGCATGGGAGGGAGAGGGGACAAATACTATTAGAAGAAGGAGAGGAAGAGAGCATTAAGAGGTAATGTAATCAACCCGGAGAGGGAAGAGTAGCTTTATTATCCATTGGGATAAAAAACTCTATCTAACCCTACTGAGAAAGTCAGAAGGGATAAACCAAGGGGAGCAGGGGAGAGGGAAGGTCAAAAAAGGGA
>NC_058130.1:127410732-127456739 GCF_016433145.1 Gracilinanus agilis | reverse complement strand
TTCGGGTGAAGGGGATAGGAGGAGCATGAATCAGGTAACCATGTTAAAAATGTATATTAATAAATGTTAAAAAAAACAAAACAAAAAAAATGTAATTGGCAAATTTTTAACAAAACAAATAAAAATGTAATAAAAAATAAAAAAAAAAGAAAAAAGCTTTGAGGGGGAAATGATGATTGTAGGCAAACATATATGAATTAAAAGCCACTGAAAAGTTGATTTATCTTTTTTTAAAAAAAGTAGCTTTCAGTATGAATATGGTCAAACTGCTTCAAATATCCATTTTCTACGAAAATGAAATCAAATTTAGTCATGAAGCTCTGGCAAACAGACTTATTAAAATTAAAATCAGGGAATTTATTTCTGTTCTGGCAGAACTTACCTTCTGCAAAGTCTTCATGAGTTTTAACATAGTAGAACCAACTAGTTACCAACAAAACTTTGAATTTTGTGTAATGTGATTTGAAGGGTGAGGACAAAATACTCATACCAGGACTAAAAGCATCTAGTTTCTCAGAATAAGTAAAGCTTTTTGAGAGTGGAACTGTATCATTTTTGTCTTTATATTTCCAGTTCATACTATAGTGCTTTGTGCATGGTAAGTACTTTACACAGAGAGGCTTGTTGAATTTGCTAAATTTTTAATGCTGCTCTTTCCTAAAATGCCTATAATTAAAATTTTATTTGTTTCATACAATTTATTTCAGCCAATCCTTAATTAGGCAAGTGCTCCTGGTCAGGGTAAAAAAGTATGTTCTAACTTAGTTGGAAAGGGTTTCTTCCTCCAGAGATAATTGTGACAAGAGAACGTAAGGAATATTGTATTGATGAGAAATAGCAAGGATTAATTTTGGTGGCTGAGGCACTATCTTTCAGAAAAGCAGATAAAAGTGGTATATTTCATTGTATGGCATAGAGGACAGTATGAAGGCACTTGATGGAAGTCCAGCCTAGAAAGGAGAAAGTGAAGCACAAAAATACGAAACAAGAAAGGTAAAAGCTAAAGACTATAACCTGACCATGTCACTCTCTCCTCATCAGAACTACAAACTCTCATATTTTCTTTTTAAAGTTCTTCACAATCAAGCTTTCCAGACTTGTTATATATTATTCTTATTCCTGCACTCTATGGCAGATCCTAAGTGGTTTTCTTTTTTTTTAACATTTATTAATATTTATATTTTAGAAAAGTTAACATGGTTACATGATTTATGCTCTTACTTTCCCCTTCACCCCCCAACCTACACCCCCTCCCCTGGCTGATATACATTTCCACTGGTTTTAACATGTGTCATTAATCAAGACCTATTTCCAAATTGTTGATAGTTGCATTGGTGTGGTAGTTTCGATTCCCAATCATGTCCTCATCAACCCATGTATTCAAGCAGTTGATTTTCTTCTGTGTTTCCTCTCCTGAAGTTTTTCCTTTGAATGTGGGTAGCATTCTTTACCATAAGTCCCTCAGAATTGTCCTGGGTCATTGCATTGCTGCTAGTACAGAAGTCCATTACATTCTATTTTACCACAGTATATCAGTCTCTGTGTACAATGTTCTTCTGGCTCTGCTTCTTTCACTCTGCATCAATTCCTGGAGGTCTTTCCAGTTCACATGGAATTCCTCCAGTTTATTATTCCTTTGAATACAATAGTATTCCATCACCAACATACACCACAATTTGTTCAGCCATTCCCCAATTGAAGGGCATACCTTTGCTTTCCAGTTTTTTGCCACGACAAAGAGCGCTGCTATAAATATTTTTGTGCAAGTCTGTTTATCTATGATCTCTTTGGGGTACAAACCCAACAACGGTATGGCTGGATCAAAGGGCAGGCATTCTTTTATAGCCCTTTGAGTATAGTTCCAAATTGCCAGCCAGAATGGTTGGATCAGTTCACAACTCCACCAGCAATGCATTAATGTTCCAATTTGGCTACATCCCCTCCAACATTCATTACTCTCCCCTTCTTTCATTTTAGCCATTCTTCTAGGTGTGAGGTGATACCTCAGAGTTGTTTTGATTTGCATTTCTCTAATTACTAGAAATTTAGAACAGTTTCTCTTGTGCTTATTGATAGCTTTGATTTCTTTACCTGAAAATTGCCTATTCATTTCTCTTGCCCATTTATCAATTGGGGAATGGCTTGATTTTTTATACAATTGATTTAACTCCTTGTATATTTGAGTAATTAGACACTTGTCAGTTTTTTGTTATAAAGATTTTTTCCAAATTTGTTGTTTCCCTTCTGATCTTGGCTATATTGTTTTGGTTTGTACAAAAGCTTTTTCGTTTTATATAATCAAAATAATTTATTTTACATTTTGTAATTTTCTCTAACTCTTGCTTGGTTTTAAAATCTTTCCTTCCCCAGAGATCTGACAAGTATACTCTTCTGTGTTCACTTAACTTATTTATATTTTCCCTCTTTATATTCAAGTCATTCACCCATTCTAAATTCATCTTGGTGTAGGGTGTGAGATGTTGACCTAAACCTAATCTCTCCCATATTGTTTTCCAATTTTCCCAGCAGTTTTTGTCAAATAGTGGATTTTTGTCCCCAAAATTGGGCTCTTTGGGTTTATCATATACTGTCTTGCTGACGTCATTTACCCCCAAGTCTATTCCACTGATCCTCCCTTCTGTCTCTTAGCCAGTACCATACCATTTTGATGACTGCTGCTTTATAGTATAGTTTAATATCTGGTACTGCTAGGCCCCCTTCCTTCACATTTTTTTTTCATTATTTCCCTTGATATTCTTGATCTTTTGTTATTCCAAATGAAATTTGTTATAGTTTTTCCTAATTCAGTGAAAAAGTTTTTTGGTAGTTTGATAGGTATGGCGCTAAATAGGTAATTTAATCTGGGTAGAATGGTCATTTTTATTATGTTAGCTCGTCCTACCTATGAGCAATCAATGTTTTTACAATTGTTTAGATCTAGTTTTAATTGTTTGGAAAGTGTTTTGTAGTTGTGTTCATATAATTCCTGTGTTTGTTTTGGTAGATAGATTCCTAAGTATTTTATATTATCTAGGGTGATTTTAAATGGTGTTTCTCTTTCTACCTCTTGCTGCTGTGATGTGTTGGAAATATATAGAAATGCTGATGATTTATGTGCTTTTATTTTGTGTCCTACAACTTTGCTAAAGTTGTTGATTATTTCTACAAGCTTCTTAGTTGATTCTCTAGGATTTTTTAAGTAGACCATCATATAATCTGCAAAGAGTGATAGCTTAATCTCTTCATTGCCTATTTTAATACCCTCAATTTCTTTTTCTTCTCTAATTGCTACTGCTAGTGTTTCTAGTACAATGTTAAATAATAGAGGAGATAATTAGGCATCCTTGTTTCACTCCTGATCTTATTGGAAAGGCTTCTAATTTATCCCCATTGCATATGATGCTTGTTGATGGTTTTAGGAATATATTGTTTATTGTTTTTAGGAAAGGTCCTTCTATTCCTATACTTTCCAGTGTTTTCAATAGGAATGGGTGCTGTATTTTGTCAAAGGCTTTTTCAGCATCTATTGAGATAATCATGTGACTTTTGTTTGTTAGATTGTTGATATGGTCAATAATGTGGATAGTTTTCCTAATGTTGAACCAGCCTTGCATTCCTGGTATAAATCCCACCTGATAATGGTAGATGATCTTCTTCTTTTTTTTTTTTTAAACCCTTGTACTTCGGTGTATTGTCTCATAGGTGGAAGATTGGTAAGGGTGGGCAATGGGGGTCAAGTGACTTGCCCAGGGTCACACAGCTGGGAAGTGGCTGAGGCCAGGTTTGAACCTAGGACCTCCCGTCTCTAGGCCTGACTCTTACTCCACTGAGCTACCCAGCTGCCCCCTAGATGATCTTCTTAATTACTTGCTGGAGTCTCTTTGCTAGTATTCTATTTAAGATTGTTGCATCTATGTTCATTAGGGAGTGGTTTTCTGTTTCTCATATATTTAACAAATCTCCCATCTCTGTGCCTTTGTACTGGCCAAATACCACATTTGGAATACATACCCTCCTTAACTTCACCTAGCCTATGCATTAATTCTTTTAAGAGTCAGTTCAAACATCTTCTACATGAAGCATTTTTTGATCCTTCTCAGTAGTATCCTCTTTTCCACAACTATCTTGTATTCATTTTGTTTGTATCATCTCTACATGTTGCTATTCCCATTAGAATATTAGCTCCTTGAGGACAAAAGCTGCTTCTTTCAATGTCCAATAAAATAAGTGCTTAATAATAAACCTGTTGATTGTCAAATTGGTGCAGATTGGAAAGGGACTGAATTTGTGAACTGTAGAGATCCCAGGTTTAAATTTTGACTTTACCACTTACTACCTATATATGACCTTGGACAAATCACTTAATTTAAAAAATTATCTAATTTTCTAAAAAGGATTGAGGCTGACATCTGATAAATATTAAAAATGATAAAGGCTGATATAATAATATAAATTAGTACTTTAATTAAAGCCATGCTGATAGATAAAATCATTAGACCACGCGCTTGTAAGCATTCAAAACTGCCGCCTCCATTACTGTCTCCTGTTTCCTGGAAGCGCCTACTAGCAAAAGAGAGCCACTCCCTCCTAACCCAGGAGATTTAAGCTCTCCCCTGCATCAAGACGTCGGAAACGGAAATCAGTTGGACCATGTTGGATCACGGGAAATGTAGTTTTGATACATTTCCCTTGTCCATAGAAATATATACACTTTTAGAATGGCATTCCCCAAATTTCACTTTTACAATTCCCCGTGAGGTCTGGCAAAAAAAAAGGTTAGTCCTTTTTTCTTCGCTGGACCTGTAAAAATAACAGCTTCTAAATTTTTCAGGAAATTGGGGATAAAAGAAATAGATGAACAAATGGTTAAAATTAGACGCATTGACAAAAAACCAATTTGGGGCTGTCCCCCACTGGCATAACAGTGTACAATTAAAACAATACATACAACTCAATTTTAACTCCCCATAGTTCAATCAACTGCACCCCAAAGTTCAAAGTTTGGTCTTCATGGTACAGTGAAGGCTTTTCAGACATCTTCATGTGTCCTCACCAAACAAATTCGTAGTCTGGATTTTGGGGAGATGGCAAGATCCTTATTCTGAAATTATTCTCAAAAGAATTTAAACTTTACATTATAGATTACAAAACATACATTTTCTTCTAAGATTCATACAATTCCCCGTGAAATTACTCCTAAAAGAGTTAAATATACATATATTTTCACATTATCGAATTTTAAAAAACTTAACAGATATCCCCGTGAGGTAATTCTTAAACACACCTTTTTTCTAAAAAAAAAAAAAGGTACCTCAGGTCAGCTAAGGATGAGTGGCTGAGTCCTGGGGGTTATATGAAGTCAATTGGCAAAATAAAAAGAATAAAATTCAAGAAAAAGAAGAAAAAAATTAACTTGTAAATGAAATGTGCAAAAATCTAGGGAAAATAAACTTAGACCTTTGAATGAAGGTCTAATTAAAGTGAATTCAGCAGTGTGCAATTACCCATCCAGGGCCAGGACTTAAGGAAAATGTCTCTCTCTGACCTGACTTATCATCAGGCTTTTTAGGGAAGTGAGCCAAATAAAATAACCAATCTTAGGTGCTTTCTAGGAATCTAAGTCGAGGGGACCCACGCCCTCTAAACTTTTAGAAAAGACTGGGACTCCAGGACTCAACTCCAATTTCCAAGCCCTAAAGTATTGGCATAGAACTGTTGCAATTATGCAGATCTAGTCAGTCAAGTCTCTGACCATGTGCGTTCTTTAGCACTATTAACGGCTTTCATATTCCCTTCTGGAATCAGAGAGGCATTGAAATCACAGTCCTATAGGCTCAGGTATTTGCTGTAGAATTAGAAAAAGGATAAATAATGATTATATATGTACTTCCAGTACAAGATGAGAAAAGGGGAAAATCAATTGCTCATTAGAAAAATGTTTTAAAAAGTCAAAAAAAAAAAAAATATATATATATAGCTTAGAACTAGAAGGGTATGTTACCCCAAAATGAGGTTTTCATTTTGTGAGTGTAAATGGATCTTACAAAAAGCAGATTCACAATGCACATTCAAATAGAGTACCATTTTTTTCCAATAGCACAATTTAAAACAATAAATAATGATGTTCAAAATCATATACTTGTTACAACCTGTAACCCTTGGCAAATGCTGTTATTGCTTCCATAGCAAAGAATATACAGGAGCTCCTTGACTCTCTGTATTTAAAAAAAAAATCCTGGGTAGGAATGCGTCTACCCATTCCAGGCAATAATGCCTCTTATAATAAAATATATAAAAGCTTTATCCTTTAAGACAACAATTCTTAAGGATTTAAAGTAAAAGTTAAAAAATATCTCTTGTAAAATTACAAGGTAATATTTAAAGCATGGAAACTTTCAAGGTTCTTTGCAATTACCAAGACAGAATAAATTTTAAAAGACATGTGCTTCTATAAATCCAATAGTATCAGGTCAACAAGCTGGTCAAAACCTCTTACCAGTTCTAATAGATTTTTCTCATTATTTGGGAGTTACAATAAAATCATAACAGAATTAATCTAGCAGCCACAAACTACATTAACTTAAAATGATTCAGTGTAACAGGAAAATCAACGAAATAAGCAAGATTAATTAACAAAAGTAATTAGCAAAATACAGTAAGATACAGTCTCTTTAAAACAGAAATAAAGCTCATTCAGTTCCGAGGTTTTAAAAGTTCACCCCTGGTTTCAATTTAAGGTTCTTTTGATTGAGTTCTGCTGAGTTTAAGGGTTTTTTTTTCTAAAAGTTCAAAGTTCTTCCCCTGAGTTCAGTTTTTCATCACAAGCAAGTCTGAATAGGCCATTCGGCCCCATTAAGGGTAAACACTAGGTCCACGTGGGGTCAGGTCCTTGGGCTCGTGGTTAGAGAAAGTTTTGTAGAAATACCCACATGGAGAGCTTGTGTGGGTTGGGGTTGCTAAATTAGGTCTTTAGAGAAACACGTGGAAGGCTAGAATGTCTCCTATAAGAAAGTAGAGAGAAAGGGGAATATACCCAAATTGTTTGCGGCAGAGCTGAAGCAGTCTCTGGAGGTCGAGATCTTGGCAAGTCAGGACTGGGTTCGCTGTTGGGGCTCGGGTTTCTGGACTCCAGCAGTCAGGATCGGAGATCACAGGCACTGGGACGATGGTGTAGGCTTGTAGTCAGGAGATCAGCAGTATCAGCGAGTCAAGAATGGAGATCAGTGGCAGAGACAGTCTGGCTGGGCTCCGGGATCTTAGTGCAAAGCCAAAAGCCCAAATCGACTGGCCTGACCTCCCTCCCAAGGTGGCTTTGGATGGACTGGCCGGCTGAGTCCCACTGGAGGCAAAAACGTGCTCTTGCTTTTAGCAAAAGCATGGCAAGGAAAGTCACTTTCCTTTTTTAAAAAAGTGCTCAAAAGAGCTGAGCCAGCTGGCCAAAAAGCAGGCATGGCTATAGTTAGGCTATCTGGAAGATTTAGAGTTCGAATTTCGACCTTCTGGTTCGCCATATTATAAATATGAAAAATGATAAAGGCTGTGATAAATATATATATATATTAGTATTTTAATTAAAGTCATGCTGATAGATAAAATCATTAGACCATGCGCTTGTAAGCATTCAAAACTGCCGCTTCCATTACTGTCTCCTGTTTCCTGGAAGCGCCTACTCGCAAAAGAGAGCCACTCCCTCCTAACCCAGGAGATTTAAGCTCTCCCCTGTGTCAAGACGTCGGAAACGGAAACCAGTTGGACCATGTTGGATCACGGGAAATGTAGTTTTGATACATTTCCCTTGTCCATAGAAATATATACACTTTTAGAATGGCATTCCCAAAATTTCACTTTTACACATCTAACCTCCCCAGTTCTAAATCTACAATTCTCTTATTATTTGATAGTGATCCAAATACATACTATACAACAAAAATAGGAACAACAACCATTGCACTAGATTTGGAAATGGAAGATCTAGGTCAAAATTCTGTTCTACTTACTGTCTAATATATGTCTATTTATAAAAAAGTTGATCCACTGGAAAAGGAAATGGCAAACAACTCCAGTATCATTGACAAGAAAGCAATACTGCAAAAGAGGCAGCAACAACAACAACAACAAACTTACAAAAAACAGGAAGAAAGCAAAATGGCTGCCTAATGAGGCTATACAATTAAATGGAAAGTGAAAGTGAAACAAAATTCCAGAGCATAGCAAGGAGATAAGAAGGTTTTCTTAAATGAAGAATGCAAAAAATAGAAGAAAACAGTAAAATGGTAAAGACAAAAGATCTCCTTTGAGAAAGTTAGAGATATCAAAGGAATATCAAGGGAATGTTTAATGCAAAAATGGGTATGATAAAAGACAAAAATGGTAGGGATTTAACAAAAGAAGAAGTGGCAAGATTATAAAATGAAAATGATACAAAAAGATCTTAACATATAGAATAATAATCATGATGCTGTGGCTCTTTAATTCAAGCAGACCTTAGAAAGCACTACTAACAATATGGCTAGTGGAAGTGATGGAATTCTAGCTGATCTATTCAAAATCCTAAAAGATGATGCTGTTATAGTGCTACACTCAATATGCCAGCTAATTTGGAAAACTAAACACTGGCCACTGAATTGGAAAAAGATCTGTTTATGTTTCAGTCCTAAAGAAGAGCAATGCCAAAGAATGTTCAAATTACAGAACAGCAAGGTTATACTTAAGATTTTGCAAGCTAGGGCTCTGCAATTTGTGAACTGAGAATTACCAGAAGAGAAGGCTGACTTTCAATTATAAGCAGAGGAACCAAAGACCAAATTGCCAACATTCAATGATTATGGGGAAAGCAAGGGAATTCCAGAAAAACAAAACAAAACATATATTTCTGCTTCATTTATAAAGGCTTAATTTTTAACTGTGTGGATCACAACAAAATGTGTCAAGTCCTTAAAGAGATAAGAGTCCCAAGATCATCTTTCTTGACTCCTAAAATATGTGGGTCAAGAAGCAATAGTTAGAACTGAACATGGAACAACTGACTGGTTTAAGATAGAAAAAGGAGAATGGTCAGCCTATATAGTCACCTTATTTAACTTATATGCAGAATATAGCATGCAAAATGCCAGGATGGATGAATCACAAGTCAAAATTAAGATTGCTGGAAGATATCAACAATTTCAGATATTTTTGTGGATGATATCACTATGACGGCAGAAAGTGAAGAAGCCTCGTAATGAGGATAAAAGAAGAGAATGTAAAAGTTGACTTGAAGTTAAACATGAAAAAAAACACTAAGATCTTCTTAAGTGGTCCCATCACTTCTTGGAAAACAAGAGGAAGAAGAAATCTTAGCAGTTACAGATTTTATATTCTTGGGCTTAGAGATCACTGCATTTGGGGACTGTAACCATGAAATTAAAGATACTTTCTCCTTGAAAGGAAAACTTTGGCAAATTTGGACAGTATACTAAAAAGCAAAGACATCACCCTTGCTGATAAAGGTGCATTTAGTCAAAGCTATAGTTTTTTCCATCAGCAATATATAGCTATGAAAGTTGGATTATAAAGAAAGCACTGAAATAACAGGTAAGTTGAGCATTGCAGAATTGACACTTTTGAACTATGGTACAGAAGAATACCTTTGAGAATCATTGGAAACCAAGATCAAATCAGTCAATACTTAAAAGATAATTCAATTGTGGACCCAGATGTTGTGAAAGATATAAGGTGAAAAGAAAAGGGGATGGTAGAGGTGATAGGGATAGTATCATGGAAACAAAGAACACAAACTTGGACAAATTTCAAAAACTAATGGGAGATAGAAGGGGCTGGTGTGCTATGGTCTATAGTAGTGGTTCCCAAACTTTTTTGGCCTACCACCCCCTTTCCAGAGAAAATATTACTTAGCGCCCCCGTCACAGACTATCTCTGCCCCCTTACAGTTATTCACCACTCCCAAATGCACCTGTGGCCATCACTGCCTCCCCTGGATCACTGCAGCACCCACCAAGGGATGGTGGTACCCACTTTGGGAATCACTGGTCTATAGAGTCACAAAGAGTAAGACACAACTGAATGATTAAACAACATTAACAAAAGTATCTCTATTGTGTGCCTAAACTCTCTAGCCCTTAGTGTTTCCCTTTATAAAATGTGGAGACTGAACAAGATGATTTTGCTAAATGTTTTCCATTTCTAAATTCTGTAATTTTAGTAGAGATGACTGTGGGACCATGATAAAGGTACCACCCAAATAAAAGTAAAGTCTCTTTTTATTGTTCAGATGAATATGATTTCACTATAAGATGTAAGGAACTCTTTAAAGAAACTATATTCTCATGGTAGGCTGTGGCGATTGTGATAGTCCCAAGTATTAACTGAACAATTGGCAAAAATAAGGATTCTCAATGGCTATACACAAACCTTGAAACAATGAATGAGATGGCACAGTAGGTAGGGCACTGGTCCTAGAATCAGGAAGATCTAAGTTCAAATTTGACCTCAGACTTTTACAACTGTGGGACTCCAGGGCACAAAACTGAGATTCTTATTTCACTTAATCTCTGTGCTTGCCTCAGTTTTCTTAACTGTAAAATTGGAATAATATTAATACATATCTCACAGGGTTGTTGTGAGAATCGAATGAAGTAATATTTGTGAAGCCTTTAGCACAGTTTATGGCACATAGCAGGCATTTAATTCTTAGAGTTCACTATTAGTACTATACCAAATACCAAGTATATAAACTGATTTACACACACACACACACATATATATATATATGGATTTATAAATGTATAAACTTTGTATTTGTGTATATCTGCACACATATATGTATATGTATATATAAACACCAAGTGCATAGATCTCAAGTGATTTATAGGTAGATTGTAAAGCTGGTAAAAGTGGTTGCCTATTTTTTAGACTGCTTTTTATACTCAGAATGTTATCTAATGCTCTAATCTAATCTAATGTTATCTAATGCTCTGATCTAATAGTTCACTATCTTAAAATGACCTTTAACTCAAAGAATTACTGCTTTTTTATTGTTGGGCTTTGTATAGAGCACCTGGTGATAAAAATGGAATTCACAAAATTTACTAAAGATTCATCTATATGTACTCAAGTATCTTTGCTCCTAGCACCTACATATATAACACATTTAATTCAGAATGTAACTGTTAATTGAGATTCTTCAATGGTTATGTAAATAACATTTTAACCATTATTTTTTTTTCTTTCAAAGAGAATCTAAAAGTTAGTTTGCTGTATTTCTTTCAGTGATGTGAGGCTCAAACAATGGAGTGAAGAAGTTTGATGTTATTATGTAAGAATATAAATGCTAGACATTCCATCCTTCAAATTTAGCTTTTTTAACTGGAAATAAGTGATTTTTAAAAGTAGAGGCAAAACAAAAGTACAAGTACTATCACATAATGAAAACAAAATTGCCAAATTAACCTTCTGAAGGAAAAATACTGAATCAGTCTTATTACTTTAAAACTATATACAAATTATTCTAGGAGGAAATAATGTTCATTGTGGATGTGTTTTGAGAACATTGATTCCTTTTTGAAGAAAATTTAAAAAATCTGCAGTGGTTTTCTTTCTTTTATTTAAAAGAATAAATCTTTCTGTAAGTATTAATATTAAAAACCTTTTCTAAAAATATATCTAATTTAAAGTCAAATAATTTCAATACATGTAAAATAACATAACCAATTAAATTTTCTTGCATAGTACTGCTAATTCTTAGTATTAATTTTACCATTTTATTTATATCACAGCAAAGTACTTAAGACTAAATCACATCATTTTCACTTACATAATCCTTAGCTCTAAAATATAGTACAATTACTATATCACATAATTAATCTAGATATATTGACTTTGAGGATAATTTAAAAGATTTAAATAGATAAAATTATTTAAATTACTACCTCAATTATCACATATGATGAATAAACTATGATATTTTCCTATAGATGGAGATGTAAAATATATCATTTTTAATGATAAATCATTCATCTGAAAACAGTAGTTGTGGAAATTATCCTATATCCCTAATGTGAGGAAAGATACTTAAAGAAAGTCCAACAGAGAGCAGAAAAAAAAAGGTGAAAAGACTAAATACTTGGAAAACAGTCAGAGAAGGAAAGATAAAAAGAATCAGGGTTCCAACAGAAGGCTAGGGTGAAAATTAATAATAGTGTTCGGATACAAGTAATACTATATGGATGGTGACCATCTATTATTCATTTCCAAGTCCAACACTCTCTTCCTTTTACTACTTTTCTTAGGGAAGTGATGTATGCATGTTCTAAAAATATTTCTGTAGGGCTATAACCTATTTATCATGTGCCTAGTGTGAGTGTGAAATCCCCTAGCCCCTTTTATGATTATAATAGTATTATCCTTTATGATTATAACACAAATAATATAGTTTGGTTTCATATGAATTATAAAAAATAGCTAAGAAAAATACAGTTTGAGGGTGGTATCAAATCTTGCTGACAAGCATTTTGACCTTAAGCCTGTAACCCAAAAGTTTCAACCAAGCCCACCACACCCTGTTGCAAAATCATAAGACAGGAGGAGGTAGAGGGCTACAGATATATTCTGGGTGCACATGTCAGTCACAAATGTCATCTGCTGACTCCTAGTTGTCAGTGGAAAAACACATTAGATCCTAACCTTTTACTGAAAAGGTTTTGGAAAGCTCAATAATAATAATAGATATAAAGTTACCACCCATAGTTATTTTTTTTATACTTTCTGGCTTCTTTAGCAATTGTGTGATTTGTCCTCATAAAAATTCTGTATTCAGTTTGTCTTTTAGGACAAGATGTCATCAGATTTCTATAAAAAAGGCTTTCTCCTAAGGCTTGAGATCTTTGGTCTTGATCCTGATCAGATCCTGATCCAGATCAGCTTTATTGTGAGACTGGCCGCCTCTCAATAAACCTATCATTTCTGCTTGGAGATTGTATTGGTCTGATGAATTTTTTCCAATTTTGGACTACTGAAATAACTAACTGGTAGGATTACTAAGATGATATCAAATGATCTTTGAAAATCTATGGAGAATAGAAAAGATAACATAGAACTGGAAAAAGGGCAATATCTTAGTTAAAAAAAAAAAGACACAAAACGAATCTTAAAAATGTAGCATGGTGAGCTTAACTTTAATTCCTGGCAAAATTCTGCAATGTATTATTAAAAAGATGGCAAGTAAACATCTAGAAAAGGAAGCAGTGAATACCCAGAGACAGCATGGCTACAAGAGCAGGTCATGCCAACCTATCCTTAATCTTTTTTTTTTTTGGTCCGGGTAGCAAAACTGGCAATTTTGAGCAATGCTATAGACATGCTTTGTAGCAAATTTAGCAAAGTCTTGCATATTTTTCTTGTAGGAAAGATTGAGAAATGTGAGCTGAACCTAGGAGAATTTCATTACAACTTGAATGGTTAAGAGAAACCATGACACCAACATCCCAGGAAAGGCATCTGGCCTGTGGATGTTTAACATTATTTAACATTATTACTGGCAACTTGGATAAAGGCAAATATTACATTTATAGATCACAAAGCTGGGAAGAAGAACTAATACACTCACTTATCTGAATCTTTTGATACAACCAACTACCTTATTATCTGAGTCTATCCCCAGAGGCAGATGGTAACAGAGGATAAAGCTGTGGGCCTGGAGTCAGGAAGGCCTGAGCTCAAATCTAGTCTCATTACACTAGCTTCCTAACCCTAGGCAATTCATTTAACCTCCTTCCTCTTCTGCTTCAGGTTCCTCAAGTATAAAATGACTACCTTCAAGGATTGTTGTAAGGATCAGATAATATTTGTAAAGTGCTTAGCATAGTGCCTAGCACACAGTAGGTATTTAATAAATGTTTTCCCTTTCCTTTCCTTCCCTCTCCTCTCTTTTTTTCTCTCCTCTCCTCCTTTCTTCTCTCCTCTCCCCTTCCCCTTCCACCTCCTCTACTCTCCTGTCCTCTTCCCTTACTTCTCTCCTCTACTGTCCTCTCCCTACTTTCCTCTCCTCTCCTTTCCTTTTCTTTTTCTCTCCTCTCTTCTCCTCTCTCCTCCTTCCTCCCCTCTCTCCCCTCTTTCCCCTCCTCTTCTCTCCTCTCCTTTCCTTCTCTGACTTTTTCTGGGGCATCATCTTCCTTTCATGAATTATGGACTTCCTCTAAACATCTATTTAAGGTAATACATATGTCATTCTTAATCAAAGATGCTTCCTACTGACTATAAGACCCAGGAAAAGATATATTCTATTGCTATTCTATGCCTCCTGTAAATGATTCAATAAATGTTAATGGTCCCTAAAAGTAATGCTACATATAAGAATGCTTAATGAAAACTAAAGGGGCTTGCTATCATGTTCTTTAGGCTTGAAAAAATTTCAATCTATTCAACAGTTTAATTCAATGAGCATTTATTAAGGACTTATATACAAAGTATACAGCCTCTAAGGGTTCAGAGACATAGAAAAAAAAAAGAAGAAAAAACCTTTTTCAAGGAGGGATCATAGCCTAATGGATAAGAGTGGTTCCATGCCATGAAAACTCGCAGTGCTTTTCCTTAAGACTAAAAGTTGTAGAGATTGTAACTTCATTAGGAGAGGAAATTCTTCACCATAGAAATTGCTTAAGCCAGTGAAATATTCCTTGTCTCGATCTCTGGACTTTACCATCTTAGACTTAAGGCTAGGTCAGTGCTGAGGAACCTATGGCACACGTGCTGGAGGGGGCTGCTCCCCTTCCCCCCTCCCCACACCTGAGGACATTTCTCATGATCTGCCACTCTGCCCAGCAGTGCAATGGGAGTGCTTCCTGCTTCCCATGTCTTGAGTAAGGGATGGTTTACATGCTACATGAGGGTTGCAGTTTGGACACTCAGTTTCTAAGGTTTCTAAAAGGTTTGCCATCATTGGACTAGGTAACACAGGGAACTTTTTACTAATTTTATGTAAAATTCATTTTCTATATGCTATGCATTTCTTATTAGACTCAAAAAAGGTCATATAAACTGAATTGTATGTAAACTATTGTCATTTTCTGTTCTTATTCTGTACAGTTCAGTTGTGCAATTTGTTTTTTCAGTTATGTCCAACTCTTTCTGACCCTATTTGAGCCCTTCTTTGCAGAGATACTGGAAAGACTTGTTATTTCTTTCTCCAGGTCATTTTACAGATGAGGAAATTGAGGCAAACAGGGTTAAGTCACTTACCCAGGGTCAAACAGCTAATGAGTCTCTGTTGCTAAGTTTGAACTAAAAAAGGTGAGTTTTCCTGACCCCAGGGCTGGCATTTTATCCCCTATGCCTCTTAGTTATCCCATTCTGCTCAGTATTTAACTTTAAAATATTAAAAATGTCTTTAAGTAAATGTTGGAAATATGTTTAGTTAGTTCCAAACTGCCTACTAATAAAAACTTAGAAATATAATTAAGCTACTAGTTGCTGAATTAAAATACATGCACCAAATTTTCATTTATTCAGGATTACCAAATGTGATATTTTAATTGACTATCTTTTGATTAGTTGAATGCTACCATATACCATCCATCATATGTGAATTTTATAGTTATTCATAGAAATGAAAGGTAATAAAATATACTTCACTTTGAAACTATAGATTCTAAGGTCTATAAGGGCAGGAACTATTTCTTATTTATATCCATGTCTCTTTAGTATCTAGGATATGCACTAAATAAATATTTGCTAAATGAGTGACCATAATTTAATTTTTGATATACTGGGAATACATTGGGAACTTTTCATTATTTCTTAAAAAAAACATATCCCTTTTCTTCATGTTATAATTTCTTGCTGAAAAATATGAACTGAAAGGTCATAGAATCTGATTTGTAAATAACTACTTTCCTCTGTTCTTATTCTCCCCAGTATTTAATCTTAACATGTTAAATTATTTGTGTATTTTGCAAATATGCTTATTTAGCCATAAGCTAAAAACTATTTAAAACAACTCAGAAATGAAAGACAAACTGCTAGCTTTCCTCTCTCTGCTTCTTCCTAAATATCATTCATCTAGATAGCTTCTACTAGGGGGTTGTTCCTAAACCTAAATCTATGTCTGAATTTTTCTGCTATGATCCAGATATCTGCAAACGGCGTTAAGGATATCACCAGCCAAAATGTCTCACTGAAACCCCAAACTCAGCATATCTATTACCAATCTCATTATTTTTCCTTTAAATGTGTTCATCTTTTTGACTTCACTATTTTTTGTTGGTATTATATCACCACTCAATGAGTGTCCTCCATTAGAACTTTTAGACAGTGAGTATAATAATAATAATAATAATAATAATAATAATAATAATAATAGCTAACATTTATATAGCACTTACTATGTGTCAGTCACTGTATTAAGTGCTTCACAACTTCTATCTCATTTGATCCTTATAAAAGCCCTGTTATCTCCACTTTATAATTGAGTAAATTGAGGCAAATAGAATGATTTGTACAGGGTCAGTCAGCTTTGGAAGTGTCCGAACCCAAGTTTTCCTGATTCTGAGCCTGACACTCTATCCATTGTACTATCCCAGCTGCTTTGAAATGGATATAGTCTAGACTTGGAGTTAGAAAAATGTGGGCTAAAATCCCATCTCGGCCACTGAAAAATGAGGTTACCCTAAAGAAGTCATTGAATCTCTCTGAATTTTAGTTTCCTTATTTGAAAAATGTGGATAATAATGGTAACAACCTCATTGGGCTGTTTTGAGAATCAATCAAGATGTACTTTACCTGCGTTGCCAACTTTAAAGTTCAGTAGCAATGTGCATCATTATTATTATATTTTGACTTCTAGTTCTCTTACTTCCTAATCTATTTATTACTATGCCTTGTTTTCCTACCTCTAAATTATTTCTTACACTGTTGCCTTCCTATTTCCATAGTCAACATCCCCAGTTAATACAAGAGCTTCATTACCAACCTCCTGAACTACTGCAATAGCCTTCTAAACTCCCTAACAAATATGGAAGACTGTGTTTATTTCTGGACACCACAATGACAAGCTGGAGGATGGTGAGGTCCTCAAAACTCTGCCGTGCAAGGATATTTAACCTGAAGGAAAGAAGACTTGGTGGTAGGAAAGTGCTATTTCCTACATGTAGCCTTCCCTGATCTCTCAACCTGATAATGAGGAGTTCTGGTAAGATGGCGGAGTAGACGGAGCGAATCTTAAAACCTAAGCACCCTTACACACTGAGATAGAAAACAATGTGCTTCGAGAAGAAAGAGGACCGAATCCAAGAACAGGACAGAGCAGGGGGGAACCCTACTGCAGCACAACTAAAGAGGTACGCCAAGAAAAAGGCTTCAATACTTGAACTATTGGGACAGAGGGCATAGAAGGGGAATCCCAGGATCCCAAGACGCCTCCCCCATGTGCTGTGCGGATTCTCCAGCTGCCGGGGAAATCTCAGGGCTGGTGGGTGCACCAGTCGGGAGAGAGGGCCTTGCTAGCATAGGACTCAGGGAGTCAAACACAGACACTGGAGAGGTGACTAGAGGAGAAAACTAGAGAAACACAGCAAAAACGCCCAGAAGATGGTGGCTTAGAGAGAGCCAAACCCCAGAACGCAGACAGCTTGGCTTCCTCATACCAAGATAGAGAAAGCAGGGTTTCAAGAGGAAAGAAAACCAGATCAAACACAATGGATACCGCAGGGGGACCCCACTGCTGGAGAGCTCAGTTTAGCAAAAAAAAAATGCTCCTTCTTGTCACCCCACCTTTTTTTTTGTTTGTTTGTTTTTCCCTCCCCACAAGGCTTTGAGGTTTTAGCTTCAGAGCAGACTAATCCAATCCATACAGATTTAATCCCAACAATTGGACAGACAAGAAGTCTTCCAAGGGTAGAGAAAGTAACTTACCCCTGAGAGGGAAGATCTTTCATCAAAGATCATTAAATACATCTGCTCAAATTAGCAGAACAAGGAAGGGGGAAAAAACATGAGCAAGCAACAGAAAAAGAGAAAAGAAATGACAATTGACAGCTTCTTTCAAGGAAGTGAAAAGAGAGCAAATGAAACAGAAATAGAAGAAGAGGAAGTAGTTCCAGTGAACTGGACACAGGTTTTTGGAAGATCTCAAAATTCAATTAACTCAAGAATTTAAATCTCAATTAATTCAAGAACTTCAGGAACTCAAAAAACAATCAAGAGGGGCTGACGACAATTTGAAAAAGGAAATGCATGAGCTAAAACAAGAAAATAAAGTATTAAAAGCAAGAATTGGCCAGCTTGAAAATGAAGCAAAGAAGGCAAAAGATGATCTACAAAGAAAATCGGACCAGAAAGAAAATCAGACCAAAAAGCCAGGGATGAAATTCAGTCTTTAAAAAACAGAACTCAACAACTAGAAGAAAATGACTTCACGAGGCAGCAAGAATATATTAAACAAAATAAAAAAAAACATGAAAAATTTGAGGAGAATATGAAACACCTCATTTATTCAACCAAAAATCTGGAGAACAGAGCTAGAAAAGACAACTTAAGAATTATTGGTTTACCAGAACATCATGATAAAAGAAAAAGTTTAGATAGCATTTTACAAGAAATTATCAGAGAAAATTGCCCAGAAATTCTTGAACAAGAAGGAAAAGTGGAAATTGACAGGATCCACAGACCACCTCCTACATTTAATCCACAACTGACAACTTCCAGGAATATTATAGCCAAATTCAAAAACTACCAGACCAAGGAAAAAATATTACAAGCTGCTAAAAAGAAGACATTCAGATATCAGGGAACCACAGTTAGGATAACACAGGATCTGGCTGCATCTACATTGAAGGACCAGAAGGCATGGAACACAATATTCTGGAAAGCAAGAGAACTGGGGCTACAACCAAGAATCAACAATCCAGCAAGACTAATTATATTATTGCAGGGGAAAGTATGGTCATTCAATAAAATTGAGGACTTCCAAACATTCATCAAGAAAAAAACAGACTTAAACAGAGAGTTTGCTGCCCAAATCCAGAACCCAAGAGAATCAACATAAGGTAATTAAGAGAATGGGGGTAGGAGAAAAAAAATTATTTTCTTTAAGGGACACATCAAATTCAATCAATTTATATCCCAAGAAGAAAAGAAGGTATTGGC
The DNA here is from genome assembly GCF_016433145.1 of Gracilinanus agilis. Classification (NCBI taxonomy): domain Eukaryota; kingdom Metazoa; phylum Chordata; class Mammalia; order Didelphimorphia; family Didelphidae; genus Gracilinanus; species Gracilinanus agilis. The sequence continues at coordinate 127,437,602 of NC_058130.1, read as the reverse complement.
AAATATTAAAAATTAATATTACCAACAGGGTAACTAGAAGAAGTTTACATAGAGGGAACAGGGACTAACTGTATAGGATGAAATGTCAAGAGATATATAAATATATATATATATATATATATATGTCTGTATGTATAAATATACACAAAACTAGGGGGGGAGAAGATAACAATAAGAAAAAAGGAAAGCAAAGAAAAAGGAATAAATTTATATTCCATAAAGAAGCACATGGGATCAACAGGGGAAAAATAAAAATACATTGTAAGGGTAAAGAGTTTAGAGAGAGGGAATATTCAATACTTAAGTGCATTGAAATCAACTTGGAGAAGAGCAATCAGATCCATAGGGGCAGAAAATTGATTCACGCCCTATAGAGAAGTAGAAGGGTAACAAAGGGACTGGTGGGGAAGGAAGCAATACTAGAGAGGGAGAGGCCTTGGGGGGGGGGAGCACCACCACGTGGCTTTAAAGAACAATAAGAGGGGAATAATAAGGGAGGGGGGGAGAAAGGGAAGTACAACAAGGGAGGGGATTATAGGAACTGATTAAAAACAAAACACTGGTATAAAAGGAAACAGTGAAAGAAGAAAGAACAGGACTAGGAGAGAGAATCAAAATGTCTGGGAATGCAGAGTTGATAATTATAACTCTGAATGTGAATGTGATGAACTCACCCATAAAATGGAAGCAAATAGCAGAGTGGATTAGAAACCAAAACCCAACCCATATGTTGTTTACAAGAAACTCATATTAGACAGACAGACAGACAGACATAGAATGAAAATAAGAGGATGGAGCAAAATCTTTTGGGCTTCAAATAAGAAAAAGAAGGCAGAGGTGGCTATCATGATCTCTGACAGAGCCAAAGAAAAAATAGATAATGTTAAAAGAGATAGGGAAGGTTACTACATCCTAATAAAAGGCAGTATAAACAATGAAGAAATATCAGTACTCAATATGTATGCACCAAATGGAATAGCTTCCAAATTTCTAAAGGAGACACTAGTGGAGCTCAAGGATGAAATAGATAGCAAAATCATACTAGTGGGGGACCTGAACCTTCCCCTATCAGATCTAGATAAATCAAACCAAAAAATAAATGAGAAAGAGATAAGAGAGGTGAACGAAACCCTAGAAAAAATTGAGTTAATAGATATTTGGAGAAATATAAATAGAGACAAAAAGGAATATACCTTCTTTTCAGCAGCACATGGAACATTCACAAAGATAGACCATGTAATAGGGTACAGAAATATGGCAAACAAATGCAAAAAAGCAGAAATAATAAATGTAATCTTCTCAGATCATAATGCAATAAAATAGTTATTAGTAAGAATACATGGAGAGGCAAACCAAAAACTAATTGGAAATTAAATAATATGATTCTACAAAATAATTTAGTGAAAGAACAACTCACAGAAACAATAAATTAATTTCATTGAAGACAATGACAATGATGAGACATCTTACCCAAACTTATGGGATGCAGCAAAAGCAGTTCTAAGAGGAAAATTTATATCACTGAGTGCATATATTAACAAATTAGGGAGGGCAGAGGTTAATGAATTGGGCATGCAACTTAAAAAACTAGAAAATGAAAAAATTAAAAACCCTCAGATGAAAACTAAATTAGAAATACTAAAAATCAAAGGAGAAATTAATAAAATTGAAAGTAAAAGAACTATTGAATTAATAAATAAGACCAGAAGCTGGTATTTTGAAAAAACAGATAAAATAGACAAAGTATTGGTTAATCTAATTAAAAAAAGGAAAGAAGAAAACCAAATTAATAGTATCAAAGATGAAAAAGGAGACCTCACCTCTAATGAAGAGGAAGTTAAGGCAATCATTAAAAACTATTTTGCCTGATTATATAGCAATAAATTTAACAATCTAGGTGATATGGATGAATATTTGCAAAAATATAAATTGCCTAGATTAACAGCAGAAGAAATAGAATATTTAAATAATCCAATATCAGAAAAAGAAATTGAACAGGCCATTAAAGAACTCCCTAAGAAAAAATCACCAGGACCTGATGGATTCACAAGTGAATTCTATCAAACATTCAAAGAACAATTAATCCCAATACTATACAAATTATTTGATATAATAAGCAAAGAAGGAATCTTGCCAAACTCCTTTTATGACACAAATATGGTACTGATTCCAAAGCCAGGCAGATCAAAAACAGAGAAAGAACATAACAGACCAATCTTCTTAATGAACATAGATGTAAAAATCTTAAATAGAATACTAGCAAAAAGACTCCAGCGAGTGATAAAGAGGGTTATTCATCATGATCAGGTGGGATTTATACCAGGAATACAAGGAGGTTCAACATCAGGAAAACCATTCACATAATTGACCATATCAACAAGCAAACCAACAAAAACCACATGATAATCTCAATAGATGCAGAAAAAGCCTTTGACAAAATACAACACCCATTTCTACTGAAAACACAAGAAAGTATAGGAATAGAAGGTTCTTTCCTAAAAATAATAAACAGTATATATCTTAAACCATCAACAAGCATCATATGCAATGGGGATAAATTAGAAGCCTTTCCAATAAGATCAGGTGTGAAACAAGGATTCCCATTATCACCTCTTTTATTTAACATTGTACTAGAGACACTAGCAGTAGCAATTAGAGAAGAAAAAGAAATTGAAGGCATTAAAATAAGCAAAGAGGAGACTAAGCTATCACTCTTTGAAGATGATATGATGGTCTACTTAAAAAATCCTAGAGAATCAACTAAGAAGCTTGTAGAAATAATCAACAACTTTAGCAAAGTTGCAGGATACAAAATAAATGCACATAAATCATCAGCATTTCTATATATTTCCAACATATCACAGCAGCAAGAGTTAGAAAGAGAAACACCATTTAAAATCACCCTAGACAATATAAAATACTTAGGAATCTATCTACCAAAACAAATACAGGAATTATACGAACATAGCTACAAAACACTTTCCAAAAAAAACAAAAAAAAAAACTAGATCTAAACAACTGGAAAAACATTGAGTGCTCATGGGTAGGACAAGCTAACATAATAAAAATGACCATTCTACCCAAATTAATCTACGTATTTAGTGCCATACCCATCAAACTACCAAAAACATTTTTACTACATTAGAAAAAACTATAACAAAGTGTATTTGGAAGAACAAAAGATCAAGAATATCAAGGGAAATAATGAAAAAAAAAACGTGAAGGAAGGTGGCTTAGCAGTACCAGATATTAAGCTATACTATAAAGCAGTGGTCATCAAAACTATGGTACTGGCTAAGAGATAGAAGGGAGGATCAGTGGAATAGACTTGAGGTAAGTGATGTCAGCAAGACAGTGTATGATAAACCCAAAGAGTCTAACTTTTGGGACAAAAATCCACTATTTGACAAAAACTGCTGGGAAAATTGGAAAACAATATGGGAGAGATTAGGTTTAGATCAACATCTCACACCATACACCAAGATAAATTCCGAATGGGTGAAAGAATTGAATATAAAGTGAAAGACTTGAATATAAAGAAGGAAATTATAAGTAAATTAGGTGAACACAGAATAGTATACTTGTCAGATCTCTGGGAAAGGAAAGATTTTAAAACCAAACAAGAGTTAGAGAAAATTACAAAATGTAAAATAAATAAGTTTGATTATATTAAATTAAAAAGTTTTTGTACAAGGGAAAACAATGCAACCAAAATCAGAAGGGAAACAACAAACTGGGAAAAAATCTTTATAACAAAAAATTCTGACAGAGGTCTAATTACTCAAATATACAAGGAGCTAAATCAATTGTATAAAAATCAAGCCATTCCCTAATTAATAAATGGGCAAGGGACATGAATAGGCAATTTTCAGATAAAGAAATCAAAAGTATCAATAAGCACATGAGAAAGTGTTCTAAATCTCTAATAATTAGAGAAATGCAAATCAAAAATCAAAACAACTCTGAGGTACCACCCTCATGCCTAGCAGATTGGCTAAAATGATAGCAGGGGGAAAGTAATGAATGTTGGAGGGGATGTGGCAAAATTGGAACATTAACACATTGCTGGTGGAGTTGTGAACTGATCCAACCATTCTGGAGGGCAATTTGGAACTATGCTCAAAGAGCAATAAAAGAATGCCTGCCCTTTGATCCAGCCATACCATTGCTGGGTTTGTACCCCAAAGAGATCATAGATAAACAGACTTGCACAAAAATATTTATAGCAGCGCTCTTTGTCGTGGCAAAAAACTGGAAAGCAAAGGTATGCCCTTCAATTGGGGAATGGCTGAACAAATTGTGGTGTATGTTGGAGATGGAATACTATTGTATTCAAAGGAATAATAAACTGGAGGAATTCCATGTGAACTGGAAAGACCTCCAGGAATTGATGCTGAGTGAAAGGAGCAGAGCCAGAAGAACATTGTACACAGAGACTGATATATTATGGTAAAATCGAATGTAATGGACATTTGTACTAGCAGCAATGCAATGACCCAAGACAATTTGGAGGGATTTATGGAAAGGAACACTATCCACATTCAGAGGAAGAACTACATGAGTAGAAACACAGAAGAAAAACAACTGAGTGGACACTTGGGTTGATGAGAACATGATTGGGGGTGTAGGACTGAAAAGACCACACCCATGTAACTATCAATAATGTGTAAATAAGTCTTGACTGACCACACCAGTGGAAATGCGAATTAGCTACTGTGGGGGGAGAGGGTGAGCCAGGGAATGGGGGGTGGTGAAGGGGGTGAAGGGTAAAGTAAAAACATGATAGGGAAATTTTTTGTAAAAAAAAAAAAATTCAATCAAAAACAAAACCAAAACCAAAACCCCAATGACTTCACAGTCATCAAGAAACAATAAAACAAAGTCAAAAGAAAAAACAAAAACAAAAACCTGATAATGACCTTCTCAAAACTTATGGAGTACTTTGCTTCTCCTTTATCTTCATCAATACATTTTTTTATCACAGTTATTTTGTGTCCATGCCATACTAGAAGCTTCATGGTGACAAGAATGCTTTCTTAACTTTCTATCTTCTTTCTATGCCTGAACGTTAACAAAATAGGTGCTTAATAATGTGCTAAATTTTATAAGAATGAAATAAGACTTGAATAAGGATACTTTGAAGAAAGGGAGACGAGAACAAGCATTTATCAAGTACCTATTATGTACCAGGCGTACTAAAAATTTCATAAATATCTCATATGGTCCTCGCAGCCCTGGAAAGTATGTTATCATTTCCCTTTCATTACAGTAGAGTCATGAGGCAGATATTCATATTGTTGCACATTCATTTCAGTTACAACTCTGTGACGCCATTTGAGGTTTCTTTGGCAAGGATACTGGAGTGGTTTGACTTTTCCTTCTCCAGTTCATTTTACAAATGAGTAGCTGAGGCAAACAAGGTTAAGTGAGTCTCTGGGGCCATATTTGAACTTAAGAAGATGAGTCTTCCTGATTTCAAGTTCAGTGTTGGGTCGGTGTTTGAGGAGAGCTAGCACTTCTGGTATGAGGGCATGCCAAGGCTTTTTCAGGACTGCTTATCCACTTTTGGTATTAACTTGGCACTCAACTCTCACCTGTGGCTCGGGGAAGCTGTAGCATATACAGAGGCCACATCCCAGTACATGTCAGCAGGTTGAAGGTAAGCAGTGGGCCACAGGTCCATAAGTGAATTAGAGGATGTCTGCCCTAAGCATGTGAACATTTTCCCTGGCAAAATGGAGAGTTAAGAACAATTTGCTCTCATGGCGGCAAAGATGGGTAAAGCAGGTGCTCTGGAACACTTAGAGCTTGGTCAGCCGTCGAAGAAGGGTCATCCACTGCATCACAAGCCATCACCACTTGTCCTGACTCTGTCTTGCCACTGGACTTTAATGACTCTGAGAGAGTACAGCTGATGACTTAATGCAACTCTGCTTCATTTAAATCCAATTTATGTACAAGTCAAGACATCATCCCACAATGTCATTGGTCCTCTTTGAAAATAAAGGACAAATAACAATATGAGAAATAGAGGTTAAGTGACTTACTTGCCCAGGGTCACATAGCTAGTAAGTGCCTGAAGTCAGACTTGAACTTAAAGTCTTACCAATTCTATGCCCAGTGCTCTACCCAGGACCCACCTATCTGCAGTTTGCAACCCTTCCCTGACTTCTGACTTATTTTTGCCTGTGCTTTTTCCATAGGCAGGCCTATCAAACATGCCCAGGCCTTTAACTAAGTAGTTTAAAATTCTGTGAGTAGCAGTATAGTACAAGGGCTATTTATATCTGTAAATCTTTGCTCTCATTACACAACCAGTTCACTTCATTTTCAGGTTGCAGATTTCTGAATGACATATATTACACATTGCTCATCACTAGAAACTTGCTTTGGCCTACACATATTTACCATGTGTCTTTTCATTGATCTTTGCGGGTGACTCATAATTTTGTTTCTTTGGAGAATGAAGAGTTTCAAAATTCACCAATCATTCAAGATCACTAGGATAATATGATCTAAAAAAAGAGGCTTTTGTGGAAGGAACAACAGTTTGGGATCTTTAAAAGTACTCTACTGTACAATTTCCCAAATTCAAGCCAGTTTGCTTTCTTTTTCCTATTTAATCCTCAATTCAGCTCATTGACTACACTGTTTATCCCACTATACTGATGTATTAACTCAATGGACTAGTCTTTCAATTAGATGTCATAGTTTGTGTAATAAGAACTTAAAAAAATCATGTTTTCTTCTATAGACTGTTAGACTGATTTCTTATGAGTAAACATAACTTACATTGGGGAGTTCCTAAATTCTAAATTTAGATGCAATCAGCATGATTTCACTCCCAATTAGAAGTATCTAAAGGTCCTAACCATCTATGGAGAATTTCTTTTCCATTGAAACAGATATATTTCTGAGTTTCTGACTGTGGGGTGTCCTTGTACAAAGACTTTTTTTTATGCCTCATGTGACATTCATAGTCAGTGAACAGTATGGCAGTATTTATTGAGAGACCTCACATGATCTTAATTTATATAGGAGAGATTTCTTTGAAATTAAATCTACCAAGTCAAAATTCTTTTTTTTTCAGTCCACAAATACAGTGAGATTATGTATTTCTTTCACATTTCAATTAATTTTTGAGATGATTTGTGCTGGTGAATATTGTGTGAAAAGTAGTGTCTCGGAGCTTTAGTTTCCCATTCTATAAAATGAGGGTATTAGTACTTTCACTAACCATACATCAGATGTTATTAGGAAAAGTGCTTTATAATTCTTACAGTGACATTCAAAAAATAATAATATTGTCATCAAAGACTTCTTTCTCATATTTGCATCAAATATAACTTCTATACATGCTGGTATTATTTTCATAATCTTATAAATATGACAAAATAGGGACTTGAGATTATTGATTGTCTTTTTGGAGGTAATAACATACTTTTTAAAAATTCTCTTGATACCTTCACTGTAATATGGGATTCCTATATTACATCATTCTCTCTCTTATAGCTTGCAAAAATGATTCCTTGCTACTTTCAAAACTGTGATGCCATCAACATGATTTTCTTGCTATCTACTTTGTCTAAGAGAGTTTAGTGGAACAGTGTATAGAGCTTCACACTTGGGAGTCGGGAAAACCTGGGTTCATATCTAGTTTCAGACACTTAACAAGCTGTGTAAACCTGGGGAAGTCTCTTAACCTGTTTGTCTCAGTTTCTTCATCCATAAAATGGGGAAAATGATAACATCTATCTTGTGGGGTTGTTGTAAGGATGAAATGAGATAATTAGCACAGTGCCTGGCACAAATAAAGAACATATAAATATTATATTTATTAATTATCCTATTAAATAATCATATCCTATTAAAATAAATATTTATTAATTATTCTATTAAGAATCATTTCAGATTTTGTATTAGAGATTGAGATGTTAAAGTCCAAATATGCTTTCATTGTCATTCATGATGAAAATAAATTGCTTTCGCCACATGACAACTTCTCTAACACTAATAACATCTGTCCTAAGTTATCTCTTCTTTAGGCTACACTCCCCCATCTCCTTCAATATAAGTCCAAAATTAAATAGTACATAGTACATGAGTGATCTGACCAGGCAGACTAGGGTGGGCCTATCATTTCCTATATTATAGATACTTTCCTATCTAAATACAATCTAAGATTGATTTGCCTTTTTTTGGGCTGCTATGTCACACTGTTGACTCATTGAGATTTACATTACACAAATGTAACCTGAAGTTTTAATTTGTGAATGAAATATGTATGCATATACATATATAATTTAAGTCTCTACTATATCCAAGTAGTCTAGGTGCTAGGTTCTCTTTAAAACTCTTATTTGAAAGGGCAGCTGGATGGCTCAGTGGACAGAGTCAGGCCTGGAGACAGTTAATACTTGGTTCAAATCTGGCCTCAGACAATTCCTCATGGTGTTAATCCTAGGCAAGTTGCTTAACCTCAATTGCTTAACCCTTACCACTCTTCAGCCTTGAAACCAATACACAGTTTTGATTCTAAGATGAGCTTTAATATTTAGATATATGATATAAACTTCCTGTGGAAGTTTAGGGGACTTGGAAACTACATTTCCCATGATTCCTCTTGTAATACAGGTAGTCAGGAAGTATGATTATGTAGACAAAGGTATAAAGTCTCAGAACTTGATTGAGAGGCTCTCTTTCCTGTGGAACAAGTCAGGTGGGCAGAGGTAATGGCAGGGCATTTGAATTAGATCTTAGCAGGCATGTGTGGCCTTCTTAATTATATGCCTTTAAATAAACTATTAATACTTTTGAATATATCCATGTATATCAATAGTATTCATAACAGAAGGTAAGGATTTTTTAAAAAACCAGATCTGTTATTTGGAGGCATTTTCCCTTCACAAACTATATCTAATTTTCATGCTCAATTAATTTTATTCTTCGGATATTTTCAGTTTTCATGTGTTTCCCCCTTGGAAGCCATGAAACATCAGGAAAACAAAAGGAAGTTCCCCAGCATAGTGAGTCGTTTGTAATGTAGAGCAGAATATTGGAGGACATGGAAAAAAAGAAAAAAGCATAGATGGATTTTAATCTTTATCACTGGGAGGAATTATCCACATCAATGAAACCACAGATCAACTGAAGCCTCAGAATGTCAATTTTCAAAATAAGGTTTAGAAGAACATCTTCAAGATGTTAAAAAATGATTGAGTATTATATATTTTCTTGTTTAGCTGGGACATTTAGTATATTATTTAAAACTCTAAGGGAGAGCTAGACTTAAAATAATGGGTTCATAGCCAACTCCTAAATTGTGCCAGGGAAAATCAGAACATGTTATGTTCTTTTTGAACTGGGTTGAGAGGACAAAAGTCAAAATGGGATAGTAGAGTATTAGAAGACAAAAGGAGAATACAATATTGAGCTAGATGTGATTGGAACATTACAGGAACAAATGTCACATTAACAGGATATAATTCTAACAAGTTGAGTAAGAGTAAAGCTTCCCATGGGCAAGAAAATTTCTCATAGTCCTTTGGGGCAACAATGTCAAGCTTAACCACAGTCCTTGGAAAATATCAGACTCTCTAGAAACACAACAAAACAAGAAGGCTTAGGATGACGTGTAAAGTCCTAGTGTTGAGAGATAATAAATTTAAAATATTTTGCAATTGTTATCTGTAAAACATGAGGATTGAAACAGATTGCCTCTAAGCTGTCATTCAGACCTAAGCCTATCACCAATACAAATACATGCATGTTATACAATATTTAAGTTCTTATATACATATGTGTGTGTGTGTGTATATATATATATATATATATATATATATATATATATATATATATATAATGTTCTTAATTGTCCTGGAGGCTTTAAAGTTACTTTTAGAGGCAGCTAGGTGGCATAGTGTATAGATCACTGGACCTGGAGTAAGGAAGATCTGAGTTTAACCAATCCTTCAGACATTCAATAGCCATGTGAACCTGGGCAAATCAGTTAATGTTTTTCAGCCTTAGTTTCCTCATATTAAAAAAAGGCAAAAGAATAGCCCTTGTCTCCCATGCTTGTTGGATGGCATAAAATTAGAAATTAGTAAAGTACTTTGGAAACCATAAACCATTATATAAATGCTAGTTATTATCGGTAAAGATAGGAGAACATGGTATACCGGAGGTCAAAAATAACGGTATCAAGAACAGAATTACAAATTGGCTTGTCCCTAGCCTCAAAATTCTATGAATAACTTGTTGAGAGTATACAAGAGACCAATAAAAAGCATTTCTAATCAGTCAAGTTGAAATCTGACAAAATGAATTTTAGGTGGTCAGGTCTGCATTATTATTGAGCAATGTTCAGTGGACCCAGAAAAAGAAGAAACAATGAGGAATAGACCCCAAATCTCAGCAATAGAGGAGAAAGAAGTCAATTAGTCCAATACTCTGATAACTATGTGAATGACTTCTATAACTGCTCCAACAAATGACACTATCAACTTTGCTTGAAGATCTCTAGTGACAGGAAACTCACTGCCTAATGGCAGAATATTTCATTTTTGATGGACTCTATTTGCTAGAAAGTCTACAATTTGAGCCCAAATTTGCTTCCATAGAACATCCACATAATTCTTCTTTCTACAGTTACTCAAAGCAAGTTTAATCCCCTCTTCCATATAATAGCCCTTCAATTAAATTTGGGCATAACCACCATGTTCCTCCAAAGTTTTCTCTTCTCCAAGCTAAAGACCCATGGTTAGTATAATTAATTCAAATCTGATAGCAATTCAAATCCAGTCATCATCTTGCCTATATTTCTCCTCCAACACCCCACCTCTTGATCTAGGGTTGGAGATATAAGCAATAGACTCATTATAAAATAAGGGAAATAAGAGAAGTCTAATATGATGGAAAGAATAAAACTTAAATGTATGAAAATGAGGGTCTGCCACAGGGAAGAAATACATCACAAAAAATCAAATGGGAATTAATGGTCTGGCTAAAATAGCAAGACTTGAATGCCTGAAATCCAAGTAAACCATGGATACTCAATAAACACTATGTGATGGTTTATTATTAAATATAATGTAGTTCTCCTTCCAACCTAAGAAACTATTACTGAATCCATATTTTATGACCATTCATTTCCATTATCATCCCTTTTCTAATCTTTCCTTCTTTAGCAAAATAGTTATCATTCTCATGTAACAAATTATCTTTTTATGTAAGACTAAACTGAAATCTCACCATCTTGGTAACTCTGATGTCCCCTGTCATGTAACTATTTTATTGATAAGACTTTCCTATAACTAGTTCTTTTATCTTTTTTTTTTAAATCGAGGCTAAGACAAGCTTATATTGAATCCTGCTGTAGAATGATGTCAAAGGGAGGTTTTAGTAAATCTCTGACTAAATGTAACCTGTATGTCATTGAATTATAGCAGTTATATAACATAGAGGGGTGGATACTTATGAAAGTTAGTGTGTTATCTTTATTTTCCCAGTTGAAAGGTGCTGAACTCCTACTGTTAGTGTTGGACATGGTCAATATGTCAGTTTGTTTTACTGCAATACTCTTCGTTAAAAGGAAAAATCTTTTTGTGAGAGAAGGGGTTGCTGGGAAGTGATAGCATTTGAAAAAATCAGTAAAATATTTTTTTAAAAGAAGAAAGAAAAGAAAGTTAATGTAAAGGATGCCCAGCAATGTAGTGATATCAATGTAAAAAGTCAGAATTAAGGAAAGCAGGAATTCATTAATGCTATGCTGAAACTCTGTGCCATAAGCAGGAATCCCTGACTTAGTTTACCCTTTGCAAAATCCTTTTCTTTCTCATGCTAAAGGGCTTTCTGTTCCTTGTCAAAACTTAAATCTAGGCTGCACTGGTTTGAAATACAAATGTCTCCTAACTTTTGCAGTCTTATAGTTACATTTAAAACCCCAATTTAGGTTCCAGAATTTTTCAAGTCTTTCCCATATTTTCTAATATAACATAATATTTACAGAAAAAATCTGTATCAGATTGCTTGGTGTCTCATGGGGGGCAGAAAATTTGGCTGAAAATTAAAAAAAAAGTTAAAAATTATTTTAGGTGTAATTGAGGAAAAAACGTTAAAGAATCTTTGCATTTCAAGTTGGTAGAGGTCTTAGAAGTCATGAAGTCTATCTACCCTAATAATAGCAGAGGGTTCATTTCTACAGTATTATGGACAAAGGTTATCTAAGTCCTATTTGAATACGCCCAGGAATAGGGAGCTTAGTTCCTCATAATGCAAATCAGCAAACTGGATAACTGACAGGAAGTGACCTTTCTTTCAACCTGAAATGCATCCTCTCTTTTCATGTTTATTATGATTTAGATTTTGGGACAACATGGGATGCGTTTTGTTTTGTTTTCTGTTTTCCACATAAGAGCATTTCTAGTTTCTGGAGACCATGCTTCCTGCTTTCTGTTTTAAGAAAAACACAGTTTCTCCAACTGTTCCTTGTTCAGACAGCTTCAGAGCTTCCTCTCAATGAACCCTAAATTCTTAGCATCCCTTTTAAAATGTGGTTTTCAGCACTGAACATATCATTCCAGATGCTGTAATTTTATGGTTAAAAAAAAATCATTTGACCATAGTGAGCATCAGTGGCCCTGGACTGACAAGTAGAGTGCTAATTTATATTGATGGTCAGCAGCAATGACTTTAGATTAGATCAACCCACTAGTGTTATTTCAATTGTTGGTTATCTTGTTCTCTTGAAACACCTTACCTTTATGTTGATGCTAAAAATTAGCAGCTCTGATTCTAAAAATGAATATGTTCTTCAAAAGCTAAAATCATTATCTTTTGTTTTTAAAAAAGTACTCTACAGAATTCATTTAAAAATGTAACCCCATCTAGTAGGGTGTCAGCCATTCTCTTAATTATGGGAACACTGTCCCCTCAGGGAACCAAGCCAATAGCAATAGAGTCCCAAAGAAGAACAAAACAGAGAAAAATGTCTTTGTTTCAGTTGATTATATGAGATAATAGTCCCAAATGAAAAGAATTCTATTCATCTGCATCAGGGCCAAGATAAAGCAGAAAAACAAACCTCTTGGCCCTGAACAGAAGGGAAAGATAAAAACAATAACCATCAGCACACTGCCTAGTACTTAGCTTTCCAAACTGGCCAGGGATCCATTTCTGGGGTCCCTTGTTCAATATGTTATTGATCCAGCTTTGATCCAATAGTATATGCTGTTTGTTCAATGTTTAACACACCATAGGCAATCAATAAATATTTAACAACCACCATCACTCCAATCAAAGGAACTCTCAAAGGGCTCTATTACTAACCACTGTGGCCTTTCTTTGACTGCAATGCTGTCCCCTACAAGGGATATAGCAAATAGATCTAGTATGCCACCATCGAGAGACAGAATATTGCTGAAGCAGATTTAATTTTTTCATTAATTGGAATTGAAAATATTTTGGTAGGATATTTAAGGTCTCTTCAAATTATTCCAACTCATGAATATTTACATAGAAAATATCTGATTTCTAAGGACTGAAGGATCAGTCTGCAAATTACCATGAGCAATAAGACCAGGGTCATTATTAATTTAAAGCTTATTATCACTGGTCTCTTGCCAAACTGACATTTTGATAGTTTTTCACCTGCGCAAAATATCATCTCACCCCATTTAAGGGAGGTCTGTAATTAGAGAAATTACAGAATTACAGGATTTAAAGTTGGGGGGAGCCTTAGAACTCATCTGATTGAAGACTATTCTAAAGTTAAGAAAATGAAGAAAAAAAAAAGAAAAGAAAATTAAGGTCAAGGGTTTTGGTGGCTTGCCCAAGTAGAAAGTCTCCCAGCCTCCAATCTTTCCCTGCTTTGGCAATCTCTCCTCTCTTCAGCTGCCAAACTGACACTCCTAAAATGCATTTCCGCCGGTGATACTCTTATCCCATAATATGCATTGTAAAAAGTTAAGAAAATTATCCAAGAGACAGAATTAAATATGTTTCTCAGTACCATTGGAACTTGCTTAATTTAAACCCCATTGAAAAAGCTATGGCAAGACTAGAAATAGAAAAATGGATTGTCAAAGATATACTTAATATTAAATGATATGTGATCTCATGATGAAGAATCAATGAGTCAAAATCTTGTATACTCACTGCCAAATCATGTAAAACAGAGAAAAAGGAGAATATATTAAATATTAAAAGGTTTTTTATGATATAAAAGTGATAAAGTTTATTCTACATAAATAAATTGAATTATTTTTACTTTGTTCCAAGTAATTTATACACTACTGTACAATGACAATAATTATTACAGCAGTAAGAAGATATCTTTTTTGTATGGCTGCATTAATGCAATTTTATCATTGCTACATGCACATTTATTTTTATGGTTTTAGCTATTGTTCTTCATTCAAAATAGCTCAAAATAATCAGCAAGAAAAAATTAGCAATATTAATTTGCTTGCTTTTTTACAGATTCTAAATTATAGATATTGTATTTTAAGAACAAAGAATCTGTTCTGATTTTTACTTTACATATGATTTTTTTTATTGTCTTCTCATAACATAATAGCACTTCTGGCATTATTGCGCATTATTTCACAAATTGTTGCTTTTTACTTCTAGGCAATAGTGTCTTGGAGGAAAAGAAAAAGAAAAAGTGGTTGTACTGGGGTTGTCTGAAATTGGGACAGTTTGCATTTGCATTTTAATGTGAATTATGAGTTGAGGAAGAAATAATTCTTTGCTTAAATTTTCAAAAATCAATTTAAAAATATTTCAAAGCAATAAGGAAAATTTAGTTTACTAATGTGTTCAAAGTAATATTTTGCAGAATGATAGAATTTCAGGGGAGGAATGGACTTTAGAAGTCATATGATGTCAGTCATCTTTGATAAACAAGTCATCTTAGATGAATGAGTCATCTTTACGACATAACTCAAAAGGAGTCAGTTGGGCTTTGTTTAAGGATATCCAGTGGGAGAAAACAAAAATGAAACTACCTCTGAAGGCAGTCCATTCCACTTTTAGAAAATTCTAAATGTTAGGAAGTTTTCTTCATAATAAATTTAAGCTTAGGACTTCCTGTCACTAGGTCTGACTCTCAATCCATTGAACTCCCTATCTGTGCCCTTCTCCCCAATTCAGTTTCTTTAGATAATATTGACACATATAGTACATATTTATCACTGCGATTGTCCTCCTTCTCTGAATGCTCTCTAGTTTATTCATTCTGTTACTAAAATTTAAAAACTAAACACAATGAAGAGTAGGGAGAGGTAGGTACTAAATGCCTCCTATGGCCAAGCCCTGGGCAAAGAGCTTCACAAATATGATTCCATTTGATTCCTACAACCCTGAGAGGGAGATACTTTTATTATCCCCATTTTATAGTTAAGGATACTGAGCCAAAGAGAGATTAAATGACTTGCCTAGCAGGATCACACAGCTAGTAAGTGTCTGAGGTTGGATGGGAATTCAGATCTTTCTGACTCTAGATCCAAAGCTCTATCTATTGCACCATCCAGCTGGTAAAGTAACAAAGGATTATAAAACTTAATAGAATCATAGATTTTGTTTAATGGGACCTCAGAGAATAGTTCAACCCCCTCATTTTACACATGAGGAAACTGAGGCCCACACTAGTGCTATCATCTCCCTAATCCTGGTTATTGATTTCTTAACATATCTTAAGACACATTAGCTTTCTTAGCTGCCAAACCACACTATTGGCATATTTGGAGCCTATAGTCCTTTAAACCTCTCTGACCTTTTTTCAAACAAACATGCCTAGTATGACTTCCTACATGGTCCTTACAAAACTGATTATTTTTTTAAACTATCTAAGGCTTTACACTTACCCTTACTGAATTTCACCTCTGTAGAAGCAGCTTAATGTTCTAACCCATCTTGATTCATTTGGACACTATCACCAGTGCAATAGCTATTCCCCCAATTTCTGTTTGAACTGCAACTTTTACACGTCATAGTAAAAAATGTTTAATGGAAAGAGCCAAGTACAGATTCCTGGAGGTCCTTCTTCCAAGTCGATATTGAACCATTAATGGTTTGGGTGATTCAATAATTGCTGAATCCACATAATAACTTTCTAGCCTTTATCTTTCCATGTTGTAAAAAGTAACAGTATGAGAAACATTGCCATAAGCACATGTCTGAAACCTATATAACTGTCCTTCCTTAGTTCCTCTTTTTAATTTCCCTATTTCTCTCAAAGGCATCATTTCCTAGAAGCTCAGGTGGGTAGTCAAGGTGTCATCTTCACCTTTTCACTCCCTATATCCAATCTTTTATCAAGTCTTACTGGTTCTCACTTTATAATATCTAGAGAGATTTTGCATACAGCAAACACCTAAATTTATTCATGTTCCTCAAAAACCTTTCACTTGGGACTACTGGAGTAGCCCCCTAATTAGCCTCCCACTATCTAGTCTTTTCTCTATCTAGTTCATTCTCCAGTTATCAAATTTGTAATTTTTTAAAAGCATAAATACAACCACATCACTTTCCTTCTCAAAAAGTTCCAATGGTTTCTTCCCTATTTCCTATAGAATAAAATACCAAATTCTCTTTTTGGACTTTAAAGACCTTCCCAATCTTATGCCAATCTATCATTCCAGGGGGATTACACATTATCCTGCCCTTCATGCACACTCAGTTTCAGTCACACAGGCAGATTTGTTATTTCTAGTAAACTACATTTCATCTCTCACCTTTGCGTCTTGCACAGGCTTTCCCCCATTCCTGAGATACTTTCCCCTCCCTCACCTCCACTTCTTGGCTCATTACCTTCAAACTCAGCTCAAATGCAATGTCTTAAAAAGGTCTTTCCTGTTTTCTCCAAGAGTGGCTATATGCAGCCATCCTTATTCAATTAATTTGTTTTTGTTTCAAATATATATTTTGAATTAAAAAATGTAAATATGTTTCCATCCATTAGAATATATGGGCAGGACGTCTCGCTTTTGTTTTTGTGTCCCCTACACCTAACACTGTATCTGGCTCATAGTAGGCACTTAACCAGTGCTTAATGATTCTTTCAAATGCTTTGCTAAAATGGAAACTAAATTTATGGAATCTTGATGATCTAACAGTGTTCTAAGAACCCTGTTGAAATAAGATTAGCCTTGCTTAATCTGGTTCTGATTTAAACCATTCTAATTCTGTGATTACCACTCCCTTTTATAAAGGCTCACTAATCAACCCTTTAAAAATAGGTTCTAGAATTTTGCCAGGAATTAAAGTCAAGCTTACTAGTTAATAAGTATGTAGACTTTATTCTATTTCTCCCTTTTTGAAGCAAAAAAAATTACAACAAAATTTGTGTTCTCCAGGGCTACAATAATTCTTTCATTCTTCATGATCTTTCAAAGATCATTAAGAGCAGCTTAGTAAATACAAACATGAAATCTTTCAGTATTCTCAAATGTAGCACATCTGGACCTGGTCAACTGATGTCATCAAAGCTCTCATTACTGTATCTTCCTACTTATCTGGAGTATTAATTCCTTATTATCCATTTTGTTCTTCCCTTTTAAAAATTTCTAGGCAGAAAAAAAAGAATAAAAATAAGACTAGTTCATGACAAATTAACATAGTGCTAAAAATCTGAGCTATAGTAGTGAGATCAGAAAAAGAAATTAAAGAAATTAAGGGAATAGATAGGCAAAGAAGAACCAAAACTAGCACATTTTGTAGATAGTATTATGGTATATCTCCAAAAACCTAAAGAAAAAGTAGATATTAATTGAAACAATTAATGAATTCTGTAAATTTGCACAATATAAAATAAATCCATGTAAATTATTAACAAAATCAATCAGGAAGAGATGGAAAGAGAAATTCTATGTAAAATGATAACAGAATCTATATACCAAGAACTACATAGGAACTTTATGAATACAAATACAAAACGTTCTTTATAGAAAATACCTGGGAAGATATTAAACAGTCATTAAACAGTAGGCCATTCTAATAGTAAAAATGACAACACTATCCTAAACTAATTTACTTATTTAGTGCCATACTGATAAAAATGCATATTCATTCTTGCTAATGAGAAAATATATCTTTGTCTTCATTAGTGACCTTCTCTTTAGATAAGATAGGCAATGCAGAGGACAGAAGAAAAGAGTTTATAATGAAAAGGATGTCTTGGGATTGATCTAAAGAGGTTCTTAATTTTCAGGAAAATCTCAAACAAAAGGATCTCTGAGAAATTCTTTGTTGCCCTGGTCCTTCAGCACAACTTTAATTCTGGCCCCTAAGAATTCTTGAAGTGTCAGAGAGAAAAGTAAGTCTTCCATTTTTCTTGGCAAAAATACCTGATATAGATGCACAAACAATTAGAATCTGACCTAGTAAAAATGACAAAGTGAGGATTTTTTCTTTTTGATAACCTCTTCTCCCTTTGGGCTAGACTTACAAGTCTTCTAACATATGAGACATATAGAGTATTTCATTTAATATTATGAAGGAATTATGACCAAGGAGAGTCACTTGCCTATCAACTTAGATTTAACCTGTCTCTTGGCACCAAACTTTTTTGACTGCTCTTTCCATGATATTACTGTTTTCCTCTTCATCCATAGTGGCCCCAAACTCTCATGCAGTCCTCTGCTAAACGAAGATCACTAATGTGACTGCTCAACTGGTTTTTCCATCTCTAGATTATCTTTGCTCTTTTCCCAACCCTCCATTTGCCCAGGCCATCTGGAATTTTCTTAGGACTGGGTTTTTTAAGCCTAATAAATCTAATTAGTCACTACAAATATGAAGTTAAGGGTAATGAGTTATTATATCATATATTGGTGGTGAAAGAGGTGCCCTAACTACTAGAGTTGAATTTTTGGTCTATATATAGGCCAAGATGATTGCTGACCTTTTTGTGGTAGTTTTAATCACCCAAGGTTTGGGAGTTGGTTTCTTTTTAAGAAACTGAGTAAATAGCACTTCAGCACACTGGTACCTTAAAAATTTATGGGTATTCAGGATCCCAAAACCAAGTCCCCTAAGGTTTTTGGGTAGAGGAATAACATGATCAATATTGAATCTTCCTAAGGCATAGGTATGAAAAAGAAATTAGAGAGGAAATAGAATTAGTTAAATTTCAAGATAGTCATTTCATGGCCTAGGAGAATCAGAGTGAATACATAGAACTTTCATTAGATAGCACAACACAACCATTTTAAAATCCAACATAAGCTATGACAATGACTTGTAGTTCCCCTAAAGCTTGAAAATTCAAGACAGAATCTGTGCATTGACAGTAGTAAATATGGTATAAGGCCATGAGACATTAATATGAAGCTAATCTCATTTGTGATAGACATTTGCATCTACAGTGGTAATTTCTGAAGGCTTCAAATATGTTACTTTGTGAGGGAAAAGCAAGGATAATAAAATACAGGAGAAAAATATTTCCAAATAAGACTAGAAAATTAGTAACAAGTAATTTCCAGAAAAATTCATATAAACAGTATGTGAAATATAATAGTGAAGAGTTCCCTCTTTATTCTCAATGGGAATTAAAGTAAGTACAAAGGCTCAAGGGAAGTAGTCAACCTGAGAACATGGAAATTATATTAGTAATTTTATATCTCTTTCTCTCCATTAAGATATCTTATGATGGCTAGAAAAGGAAGGAGCCTCATCTAACTCTATGTGGTAGATCAAATTAAGATAATTAAAACATTTGCAGCCCATTAGGCCTAGGATATATTGTGGTAAATTACAATGGTGTCAAATTAAAATAGTAAGGTTGAGGTGGGAGAGCAACTAAATCCTTGCATATGGACTTAGAAAACCATATATTAACATTATCTATGCTCTACTGTATTTTTATTAATTTTGTTCAATATTTACCAAAGACATTTTAATTTAGTTTTGAAGACTAAGCCATTTATGTATTTGAAACATTTGGTATACTGAATTAAGTGGAGTTAGGAAAAACTGGGGTCAAATCCCAAATCTGACATGTGATAGTTGTATGGTCACGGGCAAATCAGTTGACCTCTCTGATCATTGTTTTCTTTATCTATAAAATGGAAATAATACCAATTAATAAGAGGCTCAAATGAGATATTATGTGCTATTGCTTTGAAAATTTAAGTCAATTATTACCACTCTTCTCTTCACTTTTTGCTTCTCAAACCAGATGCCAACTATATTTACCTAGATAGATGGATCAGTCCTGCCATATTTATTTTTCATACCATAGCAGCAAAAACCCAGGGAACAGAGAGCATCTGAATCAAGAGTCTGAGCAAAATATTCAATAGCCAAAATTGATCATTGTAATTTTTTTTAAAGAGAGCAAAAGTGAACAGAGAATAAAAGTTGAGTAGGAATGATAACATTTCATTTTTACTCTTTCTAAAAGATGATAATGAAAGATCCTGACTGGCTATTATTTTCTCTTGTTTTATGGTTTAGACAGAGCCAACTCCCTCTGGAATAGTTCTAAGATTATTTCACTTGAAAATTTCAATTTTTTTCAGAGTTTCGACATTAGGCATGTCCAAAAAACATAAAACTAAAACCTATGGGACTTTAGGAAAGTTTCTTTTTTAAAAAACTATTCTTTATTTAAAAAATAGGAATAGGACATTAGTGATAAAAAAAAACCCCAATCCCCACAAATTGAAAACAATGGTAGTTGTACCTTTTCTCACTAAGACAAACATGTATTTCTTTCCCCCTTCCATCTACTTCTGCCAATAAGAAGGTGATTCTGACATTCTCTTCCTCTGAGAAAAAGATGATTTCCCCCAACTATGCACATGCAATTACAAGAAGAATTCCTAAATTATTTTTACCTGATATTGAGATATATTCAAATCAAACATTCAAATTGATATTGGGCTATAGGGATTTCTCCTCTTTATAAGAAGTGACAGACCAAAGTGTTCAATATGTATATGCATATATACTATTCTGTATATATGACATAATTTGGCCAGCACCTCAAATTCTCAAACAAGACAAATAATAAACATTTTGAAGTTTAAAAAAAAGCTTTTCTCATGTTTAAAAATAAAATGAAGCAGATTTATACATATCTGAGAGGTAGATTTGTTTGTGTTAAGTATATTATTTGACAACCATAACAAACAAGGCATTGTCTTTTAAACACTGTACAAAACTGAAAAGCAAAATTTTTGTTCCCAACCATTGTCCATCCACTTAAGTGTTAACTATCCTAAAGAGAAAATCGCCCTTCAATTTCAACAATTTCAACATTTCACAATACAAACAACAATTTAATATGTTTACTAAAACTATTTTTTGAAAGCACAACAACATGATATTTTTATGTATTTAAAGTGTTTAAATGCGCCAAGACAGAAAATAATCTTGGCTAGAAAAAATATCTGAGGCCATACCCGCTTAAGCACCAAATAAGGGAAGTTTACCCAGCAGTTCTTAAAGGCACTCAATTTGGCAACCCTCTACTTAAAAATACATTATGGCAATGCTACATGGAGGAGTAGCATGCCTTGAGTAAAAACAAGTAACTTTTACCTGTTGCTGTACAGGTACTTGCTGCACTACTTGAGTGGGCACTGCTGCTTGGCCAGCCACAGATGTCTGTAAAGTCACTGTCGAACCTGTGTCCGACCCAGTCTCTGATGTCTGCATGATGGTTTCTGAAAAAAAAAATGAAATCAGAAATCAAGTTGAAAATGTCTTTCCTTCCAAGACTTCCCTCTAATATTTAAAATAAAATATTTATCTACATTCTAACTTGTCTACATTTTAACCCCCACATCCAGGGAAAAAGAAATCTCTTAGACCTCCAAATATAAATATGAATAGTCATTTAATTAGGTATACCTGCTGTTTGGTCATTTTCACTAAACAGATCATCATTTTGTAAAGAAGTATAAAAAATATCCATCCCACAACTTTAAAATATAATCTCTCTTCTTGTGGGCGTGGAGGTCATAAAATGAAAGCAAATTTTAAAAAGTTATTAATCTAGCACACATAATCCTTTATCACTCTATACTGAGGGCTATGATTAAGGAAATGTTTAAAGATGTTCCTTGTTAGTTTGTGTTCAATAGATGGCACTGAATCTAATCTAATCTAATGCAACCTGAAATAAATCACTCTTTATGGATAGAGTTTTATGTTTTCAGAATGTCAGTGGGTTATACAACTTGATAAATTGGTGAAGCAGAAAGTTCATTCAACTAGGGACCTAGATTTAAGTCACAGCTATTTCACTACTAACTGTATGACCTTGAGCAGATGACATAACCTCTTCTCTACTATTTCCTGTTTTTAAAATGAAGGAGGTATAATTTATCTCTAGAATCCCTTCAGATTCTAAATCTATATTTATGATTAGAATATATTTTTCTTTACTGCAAAAAATACTTTCAGTAATGGCAGAAAAATAAAATTGCATCATATAATACATTGTTTTTGACCTTTCTATCTTTCTATTCTTGCCATTTATTCTCCTTTTTGGCATTATCTTTTCCCTTATGCTATTTCCTCTTTATTGTCATTCTTTAAGCCTTTAGTGTGGGACTTTCTTCTTATACCATTCTTTATTCCCTATCCATAGGGTACACTCTTTTCAGAAATACTTCATGCACCTTCCTTTTTCATGTTATTCATTTTTGAAAATTGCAAACATCAATTTTGGACTCATTTTTTAAAGAGGAAAAATAATAATAACCATTTTCAATAGCAGTACAAGTAACCTCTTATGATTTGTATACTATAGTCTCTTCTACCAATTCATAAAATTCTTTAGCTAGAAAGAATTTTTGGTATTCTTCATTTTACAGATGAAGAAATTTAAGCCAAAAGAAGGTAAAGGACATTTTAAAAATCACTCAGCTAGCTAGTGTCAGAATCAGAGCTGGAATGAATGTCTCTTGACTTCCCATTCTAGTCCTCTTTCACCTATATTGTTTCCTTAGTGACAAAAGTTTGATTTATCAGATATTCTCTTTGTCTTTTGTTATGAATGACCCTAAACTATTAGAGAGGGAAAATATCATGTACAGCGTAATTCCAATTTCCAAAGAACTTTTCTTACTAATGAAATTAGTATCATCCCCATCATACAGAAGAAATAAGGGGTTAAATGAGTTGTCGGTAGTTAAATAGTTAATAAATATCAGAGCATATATTTGAATTAATGTGTGACTCCAAATAAACAGTCTTTTAAAAAAACTGCAATAGGAAGCAACTGTGTTTAAGTACTAAGTTGAAATGGAAGCAATGTGGAATTTTTCAATATCTAAAAAATATGTGTTCAGACTACAGAGATAGGACCACAGAGCCACCTAAAAATGTTTGAGAATTCCATTCAAATCCAATAAACATTATTATATTACTAATGGGTGACAGTATTTCAGGCATAAAACTCAGTCTTCATTAGCATAAGAGCATGAACTAGTGCCACTCAAATTTTGTAAAAGGGGGCCACAGAATTAGGATGAAAGCTTCACAAATAACAACTCGATATATCCCACTCCTGTAAAAATACAACAGATTCCTCATCGTAATATAAAAGTGAACCTGGATTGTCAAAGGTTTTGCCAACAGAGTAAAAGCTTTGATAATCTCTATTGGGCTGGAAAGACTTTGTGAACACTAGTGCTGATGACACTTTCTGTTCTCTGTGGACCAATTCGAGTCAAGTACAGAGAAGCTCATCACCATTATAAATATGACTCGCTACTGGTGAATTAGTTTTTGGTCAAGGAAACTCATTTTTGTTCATTTTTATCTTTTTTTTTAAATTAGAGATTAGAAACTATAAACATTATCTAGAACAAACTCAGATAGAAACAGGAGCCTCAGTGCATTAGGATCCTTGCAGGTCACATATTAATATTAATTTAGAGAAACATACATGCGTGTTTACATGTATACATTGATATGTATATGTACACATGCTTGTATTTATACACATATATGCTTTATGTATTATTTATAATCTATAAACTATATAACCATGTTTTATTAATATATCAACATAATAAAATCATATAGGAATTCCATTTTAATCTGGTTTGGGCCACACTTGTGAGTGTTATGACCCTGCACGTGGCCCACAGGCTAACTGATACTTCAGGTCTAGAATATCTAACTCCTGTTATTCTAAATGTTAGATCTTTGTCCAGTGATCCACAAATTGACAACTAATGGAAAAACTGAAACATATAAGTAGTGATATTCTTATGATAAATGGATAAAGGAAGTAACAGTTAAATTGAAAGATAGTCCACAGGTTCTTCTTGGAAAAAGCATAAAAAGGAGATGGTAGAGTTGATTTCATCATGTGCACAAAGGGCAATAAGAAACAGCATTTTCATGGGATAATTGCTGATCATGTCTTAGAGTAATCATAATGCATAAGCAAAAAGGATTATGATAAAGAGATAACTGAATGTTATATGCCAACGTCTGTTACAGAGTATGAAGGAAGAGAAATTTTATAAGATTCTACAAACCACACTAACATGTACCAAATTTGACACTCCTTAACTATAATGAAAAGGCAAGCAAAAGGCAACAAAACATTGGGCGAAATGGCTTGGGTTTGAGAAAGAAGTCAAAGGATTATTGTCTACTCAGATGACTCATTCCTTTATAGTAAGAATATCTTCATTTAGAATATAGTGTTGAATACAGCTAGCACTGAACCACATTATAAGAAAAAATTTGACTATATACTTTTTTTGTTTGTATAGTTCATTTCATTGCTGTAGGGAACATTTGGCAAGGAAAATTCCCTCTACTGATGCATAATGACAAGTGATCTATAACTTGTGGCCTTAGGGAGTTGCTTAGAGCCCTGAGAGTTTAGATAACTTACCAAAGGTCACACAACCAAAATGCAAAAGAGGTAGGAATATAACAACATAAAGATAATGGACTGGTTTCTGGAGATGGGAATCACAACAGATTCTTCAAAGGTGAAAATTGAGATGTGAGATTCAGAGGTAGCATCCCAGGAAAAATATAAAACAACCCCAATAGATTAATGGGCCAGTTCTTTTAAAAAGACATGGTACCATAGGCAGAAATACAACTATGTGGGCTGGGAGGTGTGTCCCTATGGAATAGAACTGGCAAATGTTTGAAAAGCAAAGGTGGCCACAGTTTACCTTTCTTAGGTCCAGTGAAATGTGAATGTGTATCCTTGTAGATATCAGAGAATAAAGTGGAACCAGAGAGACTTGGGTCGTGTGTGTGTGTGTGTGTGTGTGTGTGTGTGTGTGTGTGTGTGTGTTATGATTGATTTCTGTACTTAGTTTTGTTACTGAGCAGGACTTAAGGTTGAGAGGGATCACATTAGTACAGTTTGGTGTAATACTTATCCAAATGCTATCATCTATTTTCACCACCCCAAAGCAAAAGGCTTTAAATAATTTCAGCCTAACAATTCATCTAGAAAAAACAAAATAGATGAAAAATGTCTGTTGTCAAGATTGACCTATGGCGTATGTCTACTTTTTCAACTTTATAAACTCCTTATAAAAGAAAACAAACTCCTAATGTTTTGAGGGTATTATTAATAAAACAAAAGAAAGGGACAGGCAACCTTCCATGAACATTCCTCTGTAAAACACCACATTTTATAGTCACACAATTCAGTAAAACATGCAAAAAATATAAGATCCATTGTTTATTATTCATTTAAAAACACATTTGAACCAGAATAGCAAGAATTGAGTCTTAAAATTAAGCATTCTCTGCTGTTGGGGGTTTGTGGCAAAACTGGGACATTAATGCATTGCTGGTGGAGTTGTGAACTGATCCAACCATTCTGGTTGGCAATTTGGAACTATGCTCAAAGGGCTATAAAAGAATGCCTGCCCTTTGATCCAGCCATACCATTGGGTTTGTACCCCAAAGAGATCAGAGATAAACAGACTTGTATGAAAATATTTATAGCTGCACTTTTTGTGGTGGCAAAAAACTGGAAAATGAGAGCATGTCCTTCGCTTGGGGAATGGTTGAACAAATTGTGGTATATGCTGGTGATGGAATACTATTGTGCTCAAAGGAATAATAAGCTGGAGAAATTCCATGTGAACTGGAAAGACCTCCAGGAATTGATGCAGAGCTAAAGGAGCAGAGCCCGAAGAACATTGTACACAGAGACCAATACACTGTGGTAAAATAGAATGTAATGCATTTCTGTACTAGCAGCAATGCAATTACCCAGGACAATTCTGAGGGATTTATGGAAAAGAACACTACCCACATTTAAAGGAAGAACTACAGGAGTGGAAACAGAAGAAAAACAACTGCTTGTACACATGGGTTGAGGCGAACATGATTGGGGATGTAGACTCGAAACTACCACACCAATGCAACTATCAACAATTTGGAAATAGGTTTTGATCAATGACACATGTTAAAACCAGTGGAAATACGCATCAGCCATGGGGGGGGTGGAGCTTGGGGGGTGAAGGGGAAAGTAAGAGCATGAATTATGTAACCATGTTAACTTTTCTAAAAAATAAATATTAATAAATGTTCATTTTTAAAAAATAAGCATTCTCCTTGAATAAGGAGTTTCTCATAGCTATGTTATAATTGTATAATACAATCATCTCTTGCTATATAGTAGTTCACTTATCTTGACTTCACTGTGTCTTGGGATTGTTTTTGTTGTTGTTGTCTTTTAAATGTAATTCTGTATCATGGAGTTACACTTATCATGGTACACTATTGGCTGATGGAATGAAAGGTGACCAACCACAGAGCTGTGTTCTGTATCCTGGGCGCTGATTGGGCTGCAGGTTAATAAGAATGTGGAAAAGGTTTATAGGAGAGTGGGAAGGGTTTATAAAGCCTTAATATATATA